>NC_069507.1:60529451-60606951 GCF_027579735.1 Bombina bombina | reverse complement strand
GTTTAGAATGGATGTGATATATATTTTCTTTCAAAGTAGTATTACTGGAGCAAACTCTATTTGCTTCTACTGATCACAGTGTCTAGGGAGATTATTAATAGTTATATATTCATAGTTCCTCTTTAACCCTTTGGCAAAGAGGGCTTTTAATCTTTGAAATACAAGATATAATCAGACCAATGGGTTAAATTAAAGGGACTTTTAAACTCAAAATGTCATTCCCCATAAAATGTTGGTTGTATTCTCTCCCCCTAATTGTCTTCCCATTTTACCTGCTGCAGTTTGTTATAATGATTACAAATGGCTCCCTTGCATATTATTTTGTCATTTGAAATAGCAGTTTTTGCCTATTGAAACTGCCACCTATAGATAAAAACTATGTGTGTGTGTGTATACATATACAGTGAAAATAAAAAGTCTACACACCCCTGTTAAAATGTCAGGTTTCTGTGATGTAAAAAATGAGACAAAGATAAATTATTTCAGAACTTTTTCCACCTTTAATGTGACCTATAAACTATGCAACTCAATTGAAAAACAAACTGAAATCTTTTAGGTGAAGGGAAGTAAAAATAAGAAAAGAAAATATGGTTGCATAAGCACACCCTTAAACTAATACTTTGTTGAAGCAACTTTTGATTTTATTACAGCACTCAGTCTTTTTGGGTATGAGCCTATCAGAATGGCACATCTTGACTTGGCAAGATTTGCCCACTCTTCTTTGCAAAAACACTCCAAATCTGTCAGATTGCGAGGGCATCTCCTGTGCACAGCCCTCTTCAGATCACCCCACGGATTTTCGATTGGATTCAGGTCTGGGCTCTGGCTGGGCCATTCCAAAACTTTAATCTTTTTCTGGTGAAGCCATTCCTTTGTTGATTTGGATGTATGCTTTGGGTCGTTGTCATGCTGAAAGATGACGTTCCTCTTCATGTTCAGCTTTCTAGCAGAAGCCTGAAGGTTTTGTGCCAATATTGACTGGTATTTGGAAACTGTTCATAATTCCCTCTACCTTGAATAAGGCCCCAGTTCCAGCTGAAGAAGAACAGCCCCAAAGCATGATGCTGCCACCACCATGCTTCACTGCGGGTATGGTGTTCTTTTGGTGATGTGCAGTGTTGTTTTGGAATTATTGCCAAAAAGTTCAACCTTGGTTTAATCAGACCATAACACCTTTTCTCACATGCTTTTGGGAGACTTCAGATGTTTTGCTCAATTTAGCTGGGCTTGGATGTTTTTCTTCGTAAGAAAAGGCTTCCGTCTTGCCGTCTACCCCAAAGCCCAAACATATGAAGAATACGTGAGATTGTTGTCACATGTACTACACAGCCAGTACTTGCCAGATATTCCTGCAGCTCCTTTAATGTTGCTGTAGGCCTCTTGGTAGCCTCCCAGACCAGTTTTCTTCTCGTCTTTTCATCAATTTTGGAGGGACATCCAGTTCTTGGTAATGTCATTGTTGTGCCATATGTTCTTCACTTGATGATGACTGTCTTCACTGTGTTCCATGGTATATCTAATGCCTTGGAAATTCTTTTGTACCCTTCTCCTGACTGATACCTTTTAACAATGAGATCCCTCTGATGCTTTAGAAGCTCTCTGCGGACTATGGCTTTTGTGTAGGATGCGACTAAGAAAATGTCAGGAAAGACCAACTAGAACAGCTGGTTAATCAGAGGCACTTTAAATGATGACAGGTGTGTGATGACTCTTATTTAACATGATTTTGAATGTGATTGCTTAATTCTGAACACAGCTACATCCCCAGTTACAATGCACACTTATGCAACCACATTATTTTAGTTTCTTTTCTTCCCTCCACCTTAAAGATTTTAGTTTGTTTTTCAATTGAGTTGTGTAGTTTATAGGTCACATTAAAGGTGGAAAAAGTTCTGAAATGATTTATCTTTGTCTCATTTTTTTTACATCACAGAAATCTGCCATTTTAACAGGGGTGTGTAGACTTTTTCTATCCACTGTGTGTATATGTATGTATGTATATATATATATGTAAAACCACAGTGTATAGAGAAAAATAAGTAGGTATTTGTTTTCTGTTAGCTCAGCCCAGTTAAATTGGCACATTATTGAAAACAATGTGTTGAGGTTTTAATGTGCTAAAACATATTTTTCGAATAGAAAGAAACCAAAAAGGCCAATACATTTAATACTATACAGCTAGTATAACAATATAATGGAATCACATTAAAAGGATACTAAACCCACAGTTTTTCTTTCATGATTCAGATAAAGGGGCCTATGTATCAAAGGTCTTGCGTACCTGGTCCGACAGACATTGCAGACCTCGCTGAATGAGGAGAGCAGTACACTCTCCGTATTCAGCATTGCACCAGCAGCTCACAAGAGCTGCTGGTGCAACGCCGCCCCTGCAGACTCGCGGCCAATGGGCCGCCAGCAGGGAGGTGTCAATCAACCTGATCGCACTCGATCGGGTTGAATTGTGGCGATTCCTGTCCCCCTGCTCAGAGCAGGCGGACAGGGTTATGGAGCAGCGGTCTTTAGACCGCTGCTTCATAACTGCTGTTTCTGGAGAGTCAGAAGACTCGCCAGAAACACGGGCCCACAAGCTCCATACGGAACTTGATAAATGGGCCTCCATGCATGCAATTTTAAGCAACTATCTAGTTTACTCCTATTATCAATATTTCTTCATTCTCTTGCTATCTTTATTTGAAAAGCAGGAATGTAAAGCTTAGGAGCCGGCCCATTGTTTCCTATGTTTATATGTTTGAGAGCATACAAAATATTGTTTTAACTTTTTTTTTTTTTCTTTTTGTGGTCTATTGTTTTAATACAGAAAAGTGGCCATATATACAACTTTCTTTAGACTGCATTTGCTTTAAATAAGCCCTTATTAGTCAATGCATTAAGATGTTAATTTCCCAGTAGTTATATTACAGATAGTCACACTGGATGGTAAATATGTGTAAAACGCCTAATAAGCATCTCTCTGAACAAAATCTTCTGGGTACAAAGTCATTTTTAGGGCACACTTGAAATAGCTGAGCAAGATTTGTTAACCCTTTGGCTGTTCAAGAGTTAAATGAAAGTGCACCTCAAGTCCCTGTGTTTTATACACCACAAGTTGTGAGGTGCAAGATCTCCGCCAGACCTTAGAAATTTGGAAGGGAGTGAAAAGGGCATGAGTTTAAACTCCTTGCACTTATAAGAAATGTCTGTTGTATTGCTATACAATAAAATATCGTCCAAGTTTAACTTTAAACATTTTTAAAATCTTGTTTGCTGCATTTGTTTTTTCCGTAAGCCAAATACTACTCGCCACTTGTCTCACTTGGAGGAGCCAATCCGGGCTTGAGCCATCAGACAACAAGACTAGTCACATTCATTATGTTAGTATACAATGCATTGCTTTGTTGCTGTTATCAGTTAAAGCCAGTTAGGGAAAGATATGTAGCAGTGTTAGCCTTGATAAGTCTGCAGGTTTTATTTCCAGTTCTAGAAGTATAACAAAGTTTGTACTATGCATAACTAAACATGTGTTTGCATTATCTCATGGTGTTTGTCTTTTTAAAGTCAAATTAAACGTCTCTTGCTTTTATGTAAAAATTGTGCTTTGTTCCACACTCCCTAGAGAGGCCAGAAAGCAAAATCTATCACATTGCTGCAAACTGCTTAAACCAGATATTTGATTTGCAGGTTTTAGGATTTGCTTTTATCCTTTCTAGGGAGAGTAGGACAAAGCACAGTTTTAACAAAAAAACAAGAGATGTTTAATGTCTTTTTAAATTTTAATTTAATGGATATTTAATATCTATAAAATACTTTTATTATACATTACCCCTGCTTTTTCTATCGTTTACCTCTGGACATTGTGGGTTTTTAACCGCCCCCAGAAGGCCTGGAGTGCTTTCTGCAGAATTCAGAGCCCTAACCCTGCTACATACTACACAGTGATTTGTTGATCGTTGCAGGATAATTTTTATCTTTCTCTTACTGGCCACAAGAAAGGAGATAAGATAAACAATTTGCAATAGGCTTTTCAAAGGGTATGTTCCCAGACTACAAAACCAAGTTTATCTTAACATAATTACAATTTTAAATGCTTTTAAAAACATTTCTATTTTTTGGGCATTACTTAATGCTGATTTATGCCCTTCATAAAAATAAAATATATTTTAATGTCCCTTTAAATTGCTTTTGCCTGTAGATGTGAAACCCTGAATATTTATATGTATCGTGCATTCTGCAAAATCACAAGTGGAATATCTAGTGCAGGCAGCTGCCACTAGGAGCTAATTTGAGAGTTGTACAAGAATGAGCAAAGCAAAAACAGATTAACCTTAATGCTACATTTGGTGCAAGATGATTCTGTACCATTGTAATGTTCTTTGTTGTAGATACAGAAGATCATTTATTTGTCACTTTTTTTTCTTTATTGTTTTTCTCTCCTACTTATAAGTTAGCTTTTTATTCATCTTTTTTTTTTGTCTTTATTTCATGCATGAGTGTTTCTTATCTATCTTGTTTTTATCTATATATATTAGCGCTGTGGAATCTGTTGGCGCTCTACAAATAACCGATAATAATAATATCTCCCTGCAATACTGGTCTCCCTTCTTACATTTCCTACAACTTGTAGAATTTGGATGCCTCTAAAAATCTGTTTGCTTTTTTTTTTTTTTTTTATCCTTCATCCAACTTTACTGAAAAAACGTTTAACCACCAAAATATTGTTTACATCCCAAAGCTTGACAGATAGGGTTAATTGCAAAAAATGCCAGGATTTTGAAACAATAAGAGATGCAGAAACCATTGCACATTTTGACAATGCTGGTCCAGTAAATGACTTGTATGTAACTATCTCTGTGTACGCAGTATGGCCAATGACATCTTTTAATTAGGGGGGTTAAAGAAAACACCAATATCTAATCTCCATCTGCTTCCCCCATTGTGTAGGGATGGGCGCTCACTGTATCATAGCCCCCTACCCTATAAGAGGTGGCAGTTGTGCCATGTCTCACAAAAGAGGTAGAGGAAGAAGGAAGAGAAAGGGGGGCCCTGAAACATTGCCAAAATATTTGGTGGCAGTCTGTTGCTAAGGAACCAAGACTCGCACGCTATTAATGACACGGCAAGCATATCAAGAAGCCAGGGCTTCAGAATCTGTGTACACCCTTTCAGTGCTGGAGAGCACACCAGTCTAATTCTTTGCAGTGGTTTTCAGCTTACTCTGGCACTGTAGGGGTTATGGGAGAAGCAGCTAATGTTGTAATTATACCAGAAAGCTCTGCTTTCGTTAACTCGCCTGTATTTTTTTTTTCTCCTTAGATTGACTGTAATTGGTGGTTGGGTGCAGCGTCTCTCCCCCTCTCTCCTTTCCCACGCCTCTAAACATAGTCGCATACACATAATCTCCAAACCAAGAGATCGGCTATTTTTCTGTTGTGTTTTTTTTCTCTCTCTCTCTTCCCCCTCCTGAGCTTAAAGCTCGGTGTTAGCTCTTGTAGTTTGATCCTAGTGACAGATGTTTTTTTTTTCTGAGCTGCCATTTTAATTTAACCTTTTGTGCAATGTGACACCTAAATCACATTCTCACTGGATAAAATATCAGATTCTGTTATCTCCTGATTGTCAGCGAGAGGGAATTCTGTTACTCAGACACTCTGCCTCTTGTTTATAGATTTTTACAACAAAAAAGAGCAAATACAGCTATTAAGTTGTAGTGTTAACACTTTAATTGCCAGTATCTTTCAGCAATACATCTGTCAATTCAAATTTTGAAATGAATACACAATGTCACCTCTCCCCCAACTTCTCTCCCCCCTTTTAATTTATTTTTGCAGCTGTACTAATATTTTTGCAGCTGTACTAATTTGGTTAATTTTAGTGGCAACCCTCTACAGATTCATATTATTTCACATTCTGCCTCCTATTAACATAAGATCCATATTTACTTGTATCTGTGCCTGGCTGTCTTCTTTTGTTTTTACTTTCTACCTTGTATATGTATGGGCTAGATTGTAAGCTTCAGGGGTCAGTGATCCTGTGCATCCTTATGTCATTACTGCAATACATAATTAAATGTCTGATCGGGGGGGGGGCGTAAGACGCATTCACATCCCCCAAACCAAAAGGACGCAGTGTCACCGCCCTCTGCATCTTCTCATCAGTGGTACAGACAGGAGACGTGTTTCCCATCCCATCCAGCAATGCACACATTGCTAATCACATGCCAGTAGCAGGCTGTCTGCTTTGTCAAGTGCCCAGTGTCCCTGAGGCAAGAGAGACAGCTGCTGCAGCCTCTGCCTGTACGATCTACTTATTTTCCCAGCCCTGAATTAATTTAGACCACCATGATTGCTCCACTGTGGGGGGGTGGTTATCTTTTTGACTCTTTTTTTTTTTTATATATATATATAATTTCCCCCTTTTCTTCTTCTCTTTTTTTTACCATTTATAATTAAAGCAAGAAATATCAAGCACTTCTCTAAAAGGAACTGTGTACAATTTGCTTTTGACAGAGCCCTGTAGTGTTAGGCGCTGCATGGCGTTTTAGTAACACACAGGTTATAAATATATCTCTTCTGCTCCCACTGCGATATTGTGCGTACAAACATCTAACTCTATTGCCTCCAGATTAACCCTTGTTGTCTAGAGCCTGTTTAAAATAACAACATGCCTTTTTTTTTATTTAAAGAAGGTAATACTTTTATCCTTATAGTTTACTGGATTAGACGGAGAGACATCTTTTTTAGGACAAAGTGGTATCCTGACATTGTACAATGTAATTTCAGTAAAATAAATAAAATTGTATGTTTTGAAACTTTAGTGTAATTAAGCAGCAATTTTGTTAGAAAAGTGCCTTTGTTTAATAATACAAATAATAAAGCTGTAGTCAACCGCTACGAAGGATTTAACCGCATAGAGACATACAAGCTGCGCTTCTGTGCCATTCTTGAGCAGGACATAGTCTGATTGGCGATACGTACATATGCTGCTCTTGGTTGTCTTTTTGACCATATCCCGCTCAGCATTTATGCATTTAACCCCTGCAATGTTAGAAATGTTCTTTTATTTTATAATAAAGTGTTAAATTTGTTTTTAGTTAATTTTTAAGACAAGACTGTCTGATAGGGACATAAAAAGAAATGTTAGGCCACTGTAAATTATTTGCCATTTACTGAAGTGACTTATTTGACTTTACAGTGATGGCAAATATAACAGGGTCATCGGTGTTGGAGAGATGGCAGAAGCCAGAGTGAGAAGATGGCAAACTCTGGCAGTATTTATCATGCATTGCAGATGACACTCCCTTTAGGCACAGTCTGAGTGAGATTATACGGAGCCTGGTCAAACGTCACACCCAGTTAAAATGTAAATGAAAAGCTGATCAGAGGAAAGCTCATTTTTATGCTTTTATATTTATGTACATTTATGTATTTTTTACTGTTTAGAAGGGAGAGTACACTGAAGCTATGGTCAACTGTACCCCTTGCACCTCTGATTGGTTATGCCCATGTTAACCATGAGCCTTTGATTAAAGATATTACTTCCTGTCTAAGTAAGTTAATTTATGCAATAAATGTAATTAGTTTACCTTTCCGGTGAGTGAAATGTTAAAGTTGTAGAAAGAACCTCGGGGGCTGGCATAAGAAGGAGAAACATTGCTGTAGAACCTCATAGGAAAAACCAGCATTAATCTTTTTCAAAACCATTCAAACACAACACCTTGTAGAGCAATGTGTCACAATTCACCTTCACCATACTGTCTAACATAAGTAATTGATAGTCAAGGATTGATGGGCGAGTGTGAACGTACATTGGGTGGGACAGAGGAACCCAGGAATGTAGTCTGGTCCCCCAAGACAGAACGTGCTGTTATCTGAGATGTCATTGTAGAAAATGCAGCATGCAGAATGGGACAAATGGAGGAACTGTTTGTGCTTTTGTTTTGTAGCGCTGCTCCACATCAGGCTGTTCATTTCAAAAAGTGTGGTGTTCTGGCTGCACTGTGTTTTCTTTAATACAGTGCAGCCAGAGCAAAGTGCTGTTTAAGGAGAACAGTCAAATATTGAGTGTTTTATTGATGACTGTCTCTCAGGGATTTTTAACTTCACACCCTAGGCTTTCCAGTGTGCAAAGCTGTGACTCCTGAATGTAAGACATCCTACTTAGCAATGCACCATTTTATTACTACATTTTCCCTTAGAATAATGGTCTGGATTGACAGGAGTGGGACTTAGCTGTTAATGTGTGTTTTTTGGATAGTTTCATGGATAAAAACTAGACAAGAAACAGTCAGGAAGGACAGCAAGAATGACCTTTCAAGTGTGAATTATAGCAAATCAAGAATTTATATGATATATAATTGATATGGTATCCATATGTGACTAATAATATGGATATAAGGTAATATATCCATATTATTATCCATATGCGAACACAAATGCAATCAGAGCTAAAATTTGGATATCATAGGGGTAGAATTTTAGAGCCATTTGCTTAAAGGGACACTTTATTAATTCAGACAGAGCATGCAATTTTAAACAACTTTCCAGTTTACTTCCATTAAGAAAATGTGCAGTCTCTTTATATTTAAAGGGCCATAATACCCAAATGTTTAAACACTTGAAAGTGATGCAACATAGCTGTAAAAAGCTGACTAGAAAATATCTCCTGAACATCTCTATGTAATAAAAGAAAGATATTTTACCTCAAAAGTTCCTCAGTAGCCACCTCCCATTGTAAAGGATTTCTAAGCAGCATTTTAGTGTCTGTCCTGGGACAGCTTAGGGGATGAGCCTCGTGAACTCTCATATTATTTCACCAATCAGGTAAAGGAAGCTTACTATGAAATCTCATGAGAGTTAAGTCAAATCTCATGAGATCACAGTAAGAGTTCATGACCTCAGCACTGCTGATGCTGATTGGCTGCTGTTCATTTCTTCATTTTTTATTTTATTTTACCTGCTTCTGGGCAGTAACTGATTTATAACTTTTTACACAGAACTTACTCTGCTGAGCTGAGGAGATTGTGAGGTAAAATATCTTCCTTTTTTACATAGAGATGTTCAGGTGATATTTTCCTGTCAGCTTTTTACACTTATACTGCATCATTTTCAAGTGATTTAGCATATGAGGTTTATGTCCCTTTAATATTATAGGGACACTAAATTCAATGTCCCTTTAAGCTTTTTGAGTCACCAGCTCCTACTGAGCATGTGCAAGAATTGACAGAATATACGTATATGCATTTGTGATTGGCTGATAGCTGTCACATGATACAGGCGGAGTGGAAATAGGCATAACTTTTAAAATATGTCAGAAAAAAAATCTACTACTCATTTGAAGTTCAGACTAAGAGCTATTGTATTGTCTTATTATCATGCGTTTGTTGATTATGCAAATCTACTATATTTACTGGTACTTTAAAGGGATATGAAACCCAAAAATGTTCTTTTGTGACAGAGAATACAATAAAAAAAAATAAAAAAGTTTAAAATGTACTTCTATTATCTAATTTGCTTTCTTGACATGATATTCTTTGTTGAAGAGATACCTAGATAGGTATCTGGTGAACTACATGGCAAGAAATAGTACTCTTGCAAATGGATATAAATAACATTCTTACAAAACTGCTGCCGTATAGTGCTCCAAACACGTGCATGAATCTGAGCTTACATCCCTGATGCCAAGAAAACACAAAAAATGTGATAATATAAGTAAATTAGAAAGGGGTTTGAAATTGTATGCTCTATCTGAATCATGGATGATAGATTACTGTGCCTTTATTTAAAGGGACAGTCTACCATAGCATTGTTATTGTTTTAAAAGATAGATAATCCCTTTATTGCCCATTCCCCAGTTTTGCATAACCAACACAGTTATATTAATATACTTTTCACCTCTGTGATTACCTTGTATCTAAGCCTCTTCTGACAGCCCCCTGATCACATGACTGTGACTATATAAAATCTATTGAGTTGCATTTAGCATTGTGTGGTGCTAATTCTTAAATAACTCCCCGGGCATTAACATAGTGTTATCTATATGCCCCACATGAACTTATCAGTCTCTTGTTGTTAAAAGCCATTTTAAAAGCATTTGATAAGAGGCAGCCCTCAAGGGTTTAGAAATTAGCATATGAGATTACCTAGGTTTAGTTTCAACTAAGAATACAAAAAGAACAAAGCAAATTTTGATGATAAAAGTAAATTGGAAACTTGATTAAAATTACATGCCCTATCTGAATAATGAAAGTTTAATTTTGACTAGACTGTCCCTTTAAATAGATCATGCTGTTTCGTTCTTTCCTAAAGCAACCTGTTCACAATCTAGAAGCAAACAAATAAATAAGTAGACACTATGTACCTCACAGAATAAAATGTAATGTAGTCTATCAGATTTTAGTCCAGCATAAATTCTCTCCCAGTAACTCACATTTAGATGCACCTTTTTACAAGATTTTGGTAATACCGTTTAATTTTTATTTCCTGTGGTCATCCTTAATCAGACCTGACATTTCATCCACAATGTAGCTGCACGCTTACTAGCATTGTGGTTGTAACACTGTAGCCATGTGTCATTGTAAAGTGCTATATGTTGTGGCTACAAGATATTGCTGGTCTCCTGTGTTGTTGGTTTTATATCACTGAGCATTTCTCAGCACTGCTCTGTCTATAACCATTTAACAAAGTTTTATATGGCCCCAGCAGTCTTTATTTTACCATTCCTCACCCAGAGCGGAACAGGAGACTTACGCTGACAATCCATCAACGTTCTAATAAAATGCCTAAATAATCCGGAGCTGAGGTTGTGTTGACACAGCATTTGACATCCAAGCCTATGGTCTGTGGACACATCCATTTTAAAGGCCAAACCGGCAGTTGTATGATATTTACAGTGCTTTGTTTCGTACATAGCGTAGTGTGATTATTGAATGTTAATATTTTATTTGGTATTTAATATCCCTTTATCAGACTTTGCACAAACTTTGTCAGTGTAGTTAAAAAATGCACTGTAAATTGTTTATTGTACCTACTTTTACTGTAATGGGCCTCAGAAAATTGCTAACTTTGTTTAAAGGCACATGAAACTTATTTTTATTCTTCTTATAGCCACCAATCAGCATGCGCTATCCAGGTTCTGAACCAAAAAATGTCTGGCTTAACAAATAAAGATACAAAGAAAAATTGATAATATGAGTAAATTAGACATTTGCTTAAAATTGCATGCTCTGAGTCATGAAAGAAAAAATTGGGTTTCATATCCCTTTAATGTGCTGAAGCATTTTATTATTGCAGCATTGCTTGCGTACAGCTACATATTTATCTTTCGCAAATGGGTTAAACACATATTTAAAGTTGGCTTCAGACCTGGAATATACTTCCAGTGATTGGTGGCTACACACATATTTCTCCCCTGGTTGGCTCAGTGGTCATGTTAATCTAGTTACCAGTAGATTTTCTGAGGCTTGAGCTGAATTTAACTGTGTGTTACCCTTTGTTGGGTGGGAGGTGGGCACAAATAAAATTGCACTTCTTACACATTAGACCATTTTTAATAATACTCATTTATGTCCCTTTTAATTAAATCCAATACATTTTTTCTTTAGGGAAAGTTTGAGTTTTTCAATGCCATTTAAAGGGACATATCACTATATTTCAACTTGAATTAGTTTTTTTATATATTTTATTTGTTAGCATTGCTTGAGGCTTTGTTATTAAAAAGGCAGTATAGTCAAAATTACACTTCCATGATTCATAGAGCACATCATTTTAAACAACTTTACAAATTCCTTCTATTTAATTTACTTTTTTCTCCTGGTGACCTTTGATGAAAAGCATACCAAGGTAGGCTCAGAAGCAGCAATGCACTACTGGGAGCTAGCTGCTGATTGGCGGTTGCACATATGACTTGTGCAATTGGCTCACTCAATGTGTTCAGCTAGCTCCCAGTAGTGCATTACTGCTCATTCAACAAAGGATTCCAAGAGAATGAAGCAAATTTGATAACAGAAGTAAATAGAGGCTAAAAGTTGTTTAAAATTGCATGCTCTATCTGAATCATGAAATAATAATTTTGGGTTTCATGTCCCTTTAAGTTCATGTGTCTATTGGAATCTTTTTTTTTTTTGTAATTTTTTTTTATATTTAGATTGAGAATTCAGGCACAGCTAAGCTAGTTGTTGAGAACAAATAGACAGAATTTTTGCAGGTTGCATAAACTTGTGTGCAACCCCACTGGTGCGCTTAAAGAAACATTAAACCCCAAATTTTCCTTTCATATTTCAGATAGAGAATACAATTTTAAACAACATTCCAATTTACTTCTATTATCCAATTTGGTTTATTCTTTAGATATCCTTTGTTGAAGAAATAACAATGCACAAGGGTGAGCCAATTACATGAGGCATCTATGTGCAGCCACCAATCGGCTCTAGATATGCTTTTCAGCAAAGGATATCAAGAGAATGGAGCAAATTAGATAATAGAAGTAAATTAGAAAGTTGTTTAAAATTGTATTCTCTATCTAAATCAAAAAAAAAAGAAAAAAAATTGGGTTTCATGTCCCTTTTAATTTTATTCTCTTGAGAAATTTTGGGCATCCTTATAGACTATTTTTCATGTTCTTTTGTGTTATTAGTTCCCTCTGTTGTTTGGTGCCTCGTGTCATTTCTCTATGGAACCTCTGAGTGTCTGGTTCTTTATAGGTGTGAATGTAACTGAGCCCCCAAGTGTTACCAGTAAAGGCATTAATCACGCTCCACAGGCGTTATGGCTGATTCCTTATCTGTCCAGCAGATAAAGAGCCCCCAGGAAACACATTTTATTGTGATGAAAAGGCTCGGATCAGGCTTCTGAATGTTTATCTGTAAAGACCGGATTACAACTTTGTCTTGCTAGACACTGTGCTTGAAACTAAAAGGAACAAATTGCTCGGGGTGAGACTTACCTTGGTGTTTATATTGGTCAAATTAAGGTGGAAAATAGGCATGAAAAAGACTGCTAAAGAATTCCTCTGTACTTCCTAAACTGGTTAGATGTTCAGTCTTTAGCGATTTATCTCAATAGTCCAAAAAACCTAAACTCCACTATCTTGTGTTCTTCCCCCATTAAAATAAATCAATAATATGTTTAAAGGGACATACAACTCAGAATTGAACTACCCATACACTGTTTATATGTACTAAAGAAAACATTACAATATCCATTTGTTATCCTACTTATGTGTGTGTGTATATGTGTATGTATATATATATATATATATATATATACATACAATGGTTTACTTTGTGCAGTTTCACAATAGCACCGGTTTCGGGCAGTCACGTGACTGCTACCAACAGTGTTTGTGCGAAAAGTAAATGTTTATATTTTGACAAAATTAAATTTTAGAGTTCCTCTAGGGCTTAGTTTGATGATACATAATGTATTGTGTGGTTATTTTATATGGTTTATAATGCTGTGTATTATTCATTTCAAACTAAGCTTTAAATATAATGTATTATGTTACTTACGGCCTGGAGCATAACTCCTTCACTTCCCATTGACTTGCATAATATACTTGAGCTCAATTTTAACTTTTATTTATTATATATATATATATATATATATATATATATATATATATATATATATATATATATATATATATATATATATATATATACATATATATACAACTTTTCCTTTAGGAACACAACTCTGGCATAAATTGAGGGCTACCTGTGTGTGTGTGTGTATATCTCTATTTTAATCGCTTAAAGTGATGGTAAACTATAGCTTTGCCTCCCTTCCTCTCCCCCCCCCCCCCTCCCTCATACTGGGTCCTATACCTATTTTCCTTTAAGCCAAGCGGCTCTTGCCCGCTGTAATCTTTCTTTTCTTTCACAGTATCCTTATTAGTTATATCCCTTCATGGACACAGATCTTTTGCATAATCAAAAAGTTCCACTCACCTACCCGACAAATATTCCCCCCACCACAAGTGGACTTGTTGATCTCTCACTATATTATCACTCTGTACCCACTCCAGTTTACAAAGAGTGGTCTACTTAGGCTAACTCCTCCAAAACAGAGATATAACTATGTTAATTTATGCTCATAATATTCCTTATAACACTAAAATGAGACCCCATATTTATGCCTGAGAAATTCCACTTCTATATTCGCTAACAGATATCGTATTGTGTATGTGTTAAGTACTAGATAATAATCATTCTAACATGGTTTAAGAATTGTCTTTTCCCGTTTTATGTTAGTAATCTCTATGCGCATACCCATGTGGAATTGTACTACTTTATTTTCTCTTGTATGTCTCAATAAAAATATTTGGAGAAAAAAAAAAGTGATGGTAAACAATGTCTTTGTCAAAGGTGCCATCATAAAGATTATCTAAAGAAACGTAAATTTAGCGTTTTTGTTTTTGTTTTTTTCCCTCCCAATTCGTCACTTCAAACACCTCTATTTTACTTGTTTTTCTTCTGTTATCTGCGCTCCAACACCGGCCCCACTTAGCAGTCCTTTTTTTCTTCTTTTTTTGTTATGCACAATCTACCAATCCTAAGCGATGTCAGCTAACTCGCTGTTTTTAATGAGTAACCCCATCTGAAAAACATGCATGTGCTCAACCGCTTGTAAACACTGAGTTGTAGATACTGTTACCATTCAGTGTTTACTTAGAAGAAAGCCAGAAACTTGATGCTGCATTATAAAAGTATGCATATAAATTGTATCAAAGTATATGAGGATTTTAAAAGTAGAAAATAAAAATAAAGAATTTGATTAGCAGATATGTGCATAATACGTTTTATATTACAAGCGCCAACACCAAAACAATTTAGCTTATTTATATATAGATTGATCCGTGCAGTCAGGCGAAGTCAACAGGGAATCACTGTTTGCTTCTGTTAAGTCAGTAAAACATTAGAGCATGCTCTTTGAATGATCTACACGAGAGCGTGCATTGAGTGACGTTTGTAATTGTGCTGTCCATCACTTGGCTTACCACCGCCCAAATATGTGACGTGTAAATAGCTCAACCCACCATGAACATCACAAAAAAGAATACTGTAGATTTTTTAAATAAATAGGTTATGTGAACAACATATAAAAATAAAAGTGTGGGGGCGGGGCCAACCGCCGAGGATGCCAGACCCATATCACTAGTGCTCCTGACTTTCAACCCGATATATTCCCGTTTTTTGGGGTGCTAAATCTGTCTTGGAACTACCCAGAACACTTCTTAAGGACATGACTACTGAGGCATGAAGCCAGAACACTCCAAACCTTTTCAGATGCCTGCCAAGAGAGAGAATTACACAGTAACGGTGTGAGTCGCCATCTTGGTTTTTAGATGATCTGTCACCTACGCTGTAAGCCACTTCGTATGACCCCTGCTAACTCGGGCCTAGCTTCTCATCAAGATTTCACCCTCTCCCCAGTGCGTAGGGGTAAGATGCATTTCTATATACCAGCACTTCGAGTTATACACCCAGCTTTTATGTTGCATTAGGATGGCTGAGCTATTGTCCAGCATGGAGGCACATATCACCAATGCACTACGCCACTTAATAGATACTCTAGACATTCAGTACACTACTCTTAGTTGAGAGCTGAGATCCACCGCTAGCGCAGCTCAGCACAGGTACGATCTAAACGGGACAGAGCCAGTTGGCAGGCTACCTCCTCCTTTTGCTTCGGCTCATATAGATGCATCTGATCACCACGCAGGACAAGATGTCACTAGTGAACGATATGGAGAGAGGGAGCGCCTCAGTGACTTAGCTACTACGGACTCCCGATACAATATTGCAGCTTCCCCTAAGAGTAGCTCCCAAGGCAGAACTGGCCTCTTACATGTAGCGGTATCACTCCCCTTTTGCTTAACCTACCTCCAAGGAGAGAATGGGGCCTGGGAAAAATGGGATCTATTGCAGAGCGGTCACGCAATTTTCTTACAAGGCGACCATGCACTTACTAAATGTCCCAACAAATTAACCCCTTCTAGCCGGGCCTACCTCCTCCAATACGCTGCCCTCTCAGACGGGCATTACACTTAAGCCCCAGTTCATGGGTGGGGAGAATGAAATTCAGCGCTCTCCATTCCCCACAGAGGCAACGGAACCACGGCAGGCTAACTCATCGCAACAAAGGAGGGTAGCTGAAGGCTTCGGGCGTATCATATTGGAAGTGCATCTGAGATCCCTGGTAAACGGCAAAACAGGTGTGGGCTAACTTATACATAGCTGCCTTGGAGCTGATAACCAACTATCGGCAGTAGTGGAGACTTATCTCCTATCATCACAGAAATGTAGTCATATATGAAAACTTTATGGTTTGATATAATAGACTGAGTATAGATATCTGAGATGTTTCCAGTCATGGCTCTTTTTGTATTTATCTTAAAGGGACAGTCAACACCAGAATGTTTGTTGTTTAAAAAGAAAGATAATCTCTTTATTACCCATTCCCCAGTTTTGCATAACGAACACTGTTATAGAAATACACTTTTTACCTCTTTAATTACCTTGTATCTATGCCTCTGCAAACTGCCCCCTTATTTCAGTTCTTTTGACAGACTTACATTTTAGCCAATCAGTGCTCACTCCTAGGTCACTTCACATGCATGAGCTCAATGTTATCTATATGAGATACAAAGAGGAGATGCAGAGTTCCTCTCAAGAGGTGCGCTCGGGACCAAACGGGAGAAGCAATCGTAGGCGGTGAAAGGCAGCTCTCTTAGGATATGGCAGTGCACAGAAAATCTATATTCGTGCTCCTTTGTGTTTTCTACGAATTTGACACCTGATGACCACCTGCCTCCTGGTTCTTCCGACTGGATAAGCCCCGGTACCTGCTCTGTTGGGACGTGCCCAAAGCTGCCACTGTGTCCTACGGGCGACTATAAAGGTCCTGTGCTGTCTGGTCTGGCACTCCGGTTGTGCCGCAACGTTTGGTAAGAGGCTAATCTATAGAGATATTGGATATCCTGTTGTTACTTCTGCCCACGACTGTACTACTCTATGTGGCGCCTCTATTTTTCTCCTATATTTTATCTATATGAATCACATGAACTAATGCCCTCTAGTGGTCAAAATGCATTCAGATTAGAGGCAGTCTTCAAAGTGTAAGAAATTAGCATATACACCTCCTAGGTATAGCTTCCAACTAAGAATACCAAGAGAACAAAGCAAAATTGGTGATAAAAGTAAATTTGAAAGTTGTTTAAAATGACATTCCCTATTTCTCAGAGTTTCAAATCAGCACCGTCCATTTTGGATACAAGCTGGATTCTTATCCATAATATTCCATAAAGCCAAGAGAAACCTAATATAGTTTAGGCCACCTTACTGCCCCCCATTGATATGGGACATATTCCTTTGCCATACTTAATAGCCATGTGTGTGTTAACGCAACTTATCATATTGGTTCTCCTGGTCAGGATCATATTTGTACAATTCTGCTGCTTCTTAGGTTACTACAGCGCACAATAGATAATATGGAGACCCAATGGCATTGAATTTGCACATAGGACCCAATCACTCTGTACATATTGCCATCATATGATATAACCTTCTTCTCCATACGGTTAGCCTCATATTTTAGCAATTAAGAATCCCATAATAAGTACAGACAATCCGTTAGAAATCCATGCCCAGATGACCTTAGTAGATACCGCTTATACTGCATTTCATTTCAGTATGCAAATACATCCCATATGGTGTAGCTGTGCAACAAGGTCCTTCGCCAAAGTTGGTGTTGTGCATAGGTCTAAATATGTTACACTGACTTTTCTCGTATATAGACCTATGCTTATGTAGGATTGTTACAACTAAACATTGCTCTCAGGTCCAGCATAATATGGTGCATTATTTGACATGAATCTATGGTATTTAATTGTATAATCTATATGCATTATCATTAGATTCTCATCTTAGACTCTATAAAGAAGTCACTCGCTCTCCCTGTCGAACACTAACTGCTACGAGTTCCTTGAGCTATTTGTTGATATATTCTCATGCACACATGGTCCAGAAATTGAAGTCTCTCAGTTTACAGGCAGGTGTATATTATGTACTCATAGTTCCAGCCTCGACTACCCACTACTCCTGTTAGTCCCAATGCCACCGCATCTTTACTACATGCCTTTGTTCCTGTGCCCAGTTTACAACGAGCTCCTTGAGTGTTTTCCTAACCCTTATTGTTACTTGTTGATATATTTTTATGTACATGTTATCTGGAACTTAAGATATCTCCTATCATTATTCATTTATCTATGATAGTGGAGCAGAAAGAAACTTAGGTTAACCCCTAGGCTCATTTAGTAAGCTTCTTAGTCTGTTCTTTCAAACTATTTTTGGATTTTTATTATGTTCCATATCTGTTATATTTATTATAAACTGCTACGTCATTATGGGTCTGGGGAGTCTAAGGCACACAGTGCTTTTTAGCCCCCACTAGATAGTACTATCTCCTATCTAACCAACAAGGGCTCTACCGTTTATAAGAGGAGACCTATTCACTCACAACTTGCTTCCAAACCTTATACCAATCCTTATGTTAATATCCTTCACTACATATAAGTACAGGGTCACTTATGTAGACACTACACATTGCATACTCATGGATAAGGTAGTCAAGTTTATTTAAATATGGTCAAGCACCTCAGCTTTATCTAGGAGGAAGACCTCATAGTAGGTGGTGGGCACTATAACAGCCTAAGATAGTCCTAAAACAAACACTCCTTAAAGGTTTACAAACTAGCAGTATACTGCCATTAACTGGATCATTAAGAGACCAAACACGGTAGTTACTTTTCTATTATATATTCTATATTGTGAAAGAAATCAAAACCTATTTCAGTTTTCCACCTCTACACATAGCATAGATCGGGGATATCCTTACTTGTATTGTACTCAAAAGCTCAGAGGCCCAAAAGTGTTTTCTAGTCTGACATCCTAACCAGCTCTGCCCCCCCCATCCTCTCCCTTACCTTATTTAAGAGCGTCTCTCACCCGCTGAATTTCTCATCCCCAAAAACCATAAAGCCAACCCCCCCCTTGCCCAAATCCTTCTCGAATAGATCACCTAATGGATATTTTCTACTGCAATGTGCAGACCATTTCTGCTCTTTATATGATATAAAATCGGGTTTCCATTATACCCTATACAAAATTCCTACGGACATACTAGTATTACTCCCACTTACTAATACCATGTTGTTGTTTGCTATATCCTCTTACAGACAGGTGGAATAATAGACTAAGCTATATACCAGTGCTTTCCAAACTGTGTGTCGGGACACACTAGTGTGTCGGCAGCAGTGTGTAGGTGTGTCCCTGCTTCAGCACAAATTTTTATTAATTTTTTTTTTTGGTTTCTGACTTTCCGCCTGCCTGCTACACATATCACATGGTTGACACGTTATTGATACCTAGGGGGACACATATCATCTTAACCTATTGGCACAGCTCAGTGGGAACTGAAACTATTCCCATTGGCGGCACATTGGCTCCTGACTTCACGTGTAGTCTCCTTAATCGGCTTGTGACTGCACGTGTAGTCAGTGAGTGGGACAGCAGTGTGTTTGCAGCGCGGGCAGTAGTCAATCGGATTCACCGAGCTCTGAGGGCGGCAGCTTAAATGCTGAGCTGAAGTCAGCGGGGGGTTTTTTGCAGCTAGCTCCCAGTAGTGCATTGCTGCTCCTGCTCTTGCTATATGGATAGGAAGTGGAAGCTTAAAAATGCTTGATGATGAAATGCAAGTGTCTTTATCTAATATTACACCAAATATTCAGAAATTGTGTTCATCCCATCAACCTCATACAACCCATTAAAATAGTAAGTAGCTATTGGTGTTATTAAACTTTTTTTTTTAATTCTTGCACATACATACTGTTACTTGTAAATACATTTAGTTATATAATTTATGTATGTGTCCGTATCTCTTAAAACAAGTTAGTTTAACCTCCTTTTTGCTAGTACAACTGAATTACTGTGTCGCGAAATGATGTAGGTCTAAAAAGTGTGTCACTAACATGAAAAGTTTGGAAAGCTCTGCTATATACTCTATAGGCACAGTGTTTACATTGTTTCAAAGATTTCCAGAAAGTATGCCCAGAGTTATTATCGCTCTGCTTTTTCATTATGTCTATTCGCTAAGAATGTATGTCTTATCACAATGCCATTATTGTTTATTGGTGATTCTTTTATGTAACATCTTATACAACCTCAATGAAAGTGTTTGCATACATATAATCTAGATTAGTGATCGTTTACCATCACTTTCATTTAGACACCACTAGCAGTGAAGTGTATAAATATTTTCCAGTGTCACTAATTGCCACCGTTATACAATTAGATCAGAAATTTGTTTTCATATGATTAGAACTTTGGGAAACAAGGTGATACATTTCAGTCGCTGGGGAGGGGAGTGTGATATATTTGACTGCTTCTCAACCTGATTTGCATTGCATGTTTCCTACAAATTATGTGGAGTGTACACTAGAAAAATCAGGTCTCTGAGCAACTATCATCAGGAAATGAAGTATTTAATGTTTCATATTTATTTGAAATTAGGAACCAGAGAAATGTATTTTTAAAAAATAAATATTTACATAACTAAGTTCAGAAATAAGGAGACAGAAGAAGAAACATTTTAACCAAATTTCCCTTGTTCTTTTTGTATCCTTTGTTGAAAACCAGACCTTGGTAGTAGGGATACGCATTTGGATCTTTCGCGAATATTCAAATGTGGAAGTAAGCAGCGGCTCGTGCCCTTCGGATATTTTCTTAGCCGGATTGATTCTCGTAAAAGATCCCCACACTAAGATCTCTGCAAATCCAGAGAGTGGGGATCTTTTACAAAAATCTATCTGGCTATGAAAATATCCGAAAGGCACGAGACGCTGCTTACTTCCACATTCGGATCCTTATGAAAGATTGGAATGCGCATTCCTACTAGGTAGGCTAAGGCATTATTTCTCAACCGTGGTCCTCAAGAACCCCCAACAGGTCAGCTTTTCATTATAGCTGAACCAGTGCACAGGTGAAGTAATCAGCTGATGGGTGAGAGAAGGTTAGTAACCATGGTTACTGATCACCTGATTACTTTGCCTGTGCACTGGTTCAATTATAAAGAAAACCTGGCCTGTTGGGGATACTTGAGGAGTGCGGTTGAGAGACACTGGGCTAAGGAGCACTAGTGCACTACTTCGGAGCTAGCTTGAGATTGGTGGATACACACACATATGCCTTGTCATTGGTTTACCAGATGTGTTCAGCTAGCTCCCAGTAGTGCATTGCTACTTTAGAGCCGACTTTAATGATGTGTTTATCCTTTGCAGGGGCCAAACCGTTATATGCAAGCATCAGCGCAATAAGACATTAGAGCATTTTCTTTTACCACATGTATGTCTCTTCAAATGTACCATGGCTCTACGACCCTAAGTACGATCAGCCTTTCAGTCATACCATTTAATATACACAGCAATACGTCCACAGCACTCATGAAAATAAGTTATTTCAAGGTAACATGTCCAAGATAGACCCTTAATAATGCATGTGGACGTATTGCCGTGTTGATTATACTTGGGAGCTTTTTACAGTGAGCTCTTGTTTACACGTGCACTCTCACATTGCTATTTTCCACTTTTTTTTGTGAAATACCATTTAATATACTCACACCAAACACAAGCTAAAAGCCCTTTAAATACAATCAGTACACCATGGTGCAAATGGGGATTCCAGACCAGAGGAGCGTTCACTCTGCTAACGCATCAATAAATGACTTCTTTAGCTTGGGTGAGTAATTGTCTTTTGAAATAGAACCTTGCTTTGCTGAGTAGGATGACTGTGTAGTGGTTTCTGTTTAAGGAGTTCTGGTCGATTGAATTGTTTCCAACAAGAGAGACAAATGTATTTATAGTCTGTGGCCAGTTCCTGGCAGCTCTCATTACACATTCATTTTTGTTATTTATTTTTAATAGTGTACAATGATGCGTCTCTTAAGTGTTCCAATTTTATTTATTTATTTTCTAAAATTTATTTTGTTAATATTGGTTTATCAGCTCATAAATCACAATTTAGAATTTTTGAGACATCAGTAAAAATGTAAAGGTTTGTGAAAGTCAAAATTAAATTGTTCATTATTTATACTGAGCATGCCATTTTAATCAGCTTTCCAATTTGCTTCTATAACAAAACTTAATTAATTCTTTTGGTATTAATTCTTTTTTCTTTTCTTTTTTTTTGAAGAGCATTCCTAAGTAGGCATAGGAGAGTGCACGTGTCTTGTACACTTTATGGCAGCAGTGTTTATAACTATATTTGTAATGATGTTATACATTGTTGAAAATGCTGCTGTCATATAGTGCTCAAGACATGCACGTTCTTAAAGGGACAGTCTACTCCAGAATTTTTATTGTGTAAAAAGAAAGATAATCCATTTATTACCCATTCCCCAGTTTTGCATAACCAGCACGGTTACATGAATATGTTTTTTACTTCTATTATCACCTTGTATCTAAGCTTCTACAGACTACCCCCTTATTTCAGTTCTTTTGACAGACTTGCATTTTAGCCAATCATTTCCGACTCCTAGGTAACTCCACGGGATGTTATCTATATGGCACACATGAAATAGGGCAGTATAGCTGTGAAAAACTGTCAAAATGCACTGTGATAAGAGGCGGCCCTCAAGGGTTTAGAAATTAGCATATGAGTCTATCTAGGTTTAGCTTTCACCACAGAATACCAAGAGAACAAAGCAAATTTGATGATAAAAGTAAATTGGAAAGTTGTTTAAAATGGCATGCCCTATCTGAATCATGAAAGTTTAAAGCAACACTGAACCCAAATTTGTTCATTTGTATTTGTATTCAGATAAAGCATGCAATTTTAAGCAACTTTCTAATTTACTCCTATTATCAATTTTTCCTCGTTCTCTTGCTATCATTTTTTTTTAAAAATAAGGCATCTAAGCTTTTTTTTTTTTGGTTTTAGTGCTCTGGACAGCATTTTTTTATTGGTGGATTAATTTATCCACCAATTAGCAAGGACAACCCAGGTTGTTCACCAAAAATGGGCCGGCATCTAAACTTACACTCTTGCATTTCAAATAAAGATACCAAGAGAATGAAGATAATTTGATAATAGGAGTAAATTCGAAATTTGCTTGAAATTTCATGCTCAATCTGAATCACAAAATTAAATTTTTGGGTACAGTCAGTGTCCCTTTAATTTAGCTAAAGTGTCCCTTTAAGCATATCTAGATATGCTCATCAGCAAAGGCTACCAAGAGAACAAAGGGACTTTCATTTCCATTGAAGTGTTTTCGCTTAACAATTAAAGGGACACAAAACCCAATTTTTTTTCTTTCGTGAATCAGAGCATACCATTTTAAACAACTTTCCAAATTACTTACATTATCAGTTTTATTCTCTTGGTATCCTTTATCGAAGGAGCAGTAATACACTACTGAGAGGTAGCTGAACACTGAGTGAGCCAATGATAAGATGCATATATATGCAGCCACCAATCAGTCCCTATGCCTACCTTGGTATTCTATTCAACAAATGATACGAGTACAAAGCAAATTATATCATAGAAGTAAATTGGAAATTTGTTTAAAATTGTTTGTTCTGTCTGAATGGTGAAAGGAAAAAATTGGGTTTCATGTCCTTTTGTTTTAAAAATGTATAGACTTGGCTGGTATTTTATTTGAAAGAGAGACATCAGAAATAACTTATTACAAAGTCCTTTAAATGTAAACACAATAACTGCATAATACATAGCTGTCTGAAAGCAGTCTGTGGTAACATTTTACACTTAAAGGGATAGTTTAGTCAAAATGTAACTTTTATGATTCAGATAGAGCATGCAATTTTAAGAAACTTTCTAATTTACTCCTATTATCAATTTGTATTTGTTCTCTTGGGATCTTTATTTAAACAAGCAGAAATGTAAGCTTACGAGCCGGCCCATCTTTGGTTCCGTACCCTGGGTAGTGCTTGCTGATTGGTGGCTACATTTAGACACCAATCAGCAAGCGCTACCCAGGTGCTAAACAACCAAAAATGGGCCAACTCCTAAGATTACATTCTTGCTTTTTCAAATAAAGAGAACAAGGAAAAATTGATAATAGGAGTAAATTAGAAAGTTGCTTAAAATTGCTGCTCTTTTTGAATCATAAAAGTTTATTTTGACTTGTGTCCCTTTAATTAAATTTGAATAGAGCTGAGGTATAGAAATCAAATCAGTTCACAAGCCAAACATATGAAAAGTAATTTTCTTTGAGTCTGCTCTGCAAATATTTGTTTGGGGATCCAAGTTAAATGTTTAGCAAATTAATTAACTCTCCTATATTATTACATCTTTAACTTATCTACAGGTCAATGACCTGTTAATGTGGGGAAATAACTTAATTTCCTTGTATGTTTCTATCTCTAAAGAAGCTTCAGCTATACAGAGCGAGCTATTTTGTTTCAAGCTGTAAGGTTAGAGCAGGTTAGTCTATAGCTTTGATAGAAAGCCAGGCTGTGCACTTTTATGTTAGCTTATTCTGTGCACAAATTACTGAACATGTATCTAGTCATTCTGATACCACATTAACCACTTAAAACACATACTTAAAGGGACAGTCTACAATAGAATTGATATTGTTTTAAAAGATAGATAATCCCTTTATTACCCATTTCCCGGTTTTGCACAACCAACACATTTATGTTAATACACTTTTTACCTCTGTTATTACCTTGTATCTAAAGCATCTTCTGACAGCCCCCTGATCACATGACTTTATTATCTATTGACTTGCATTTAGTGCTGTGTTGTGCTAAATCTTAAATAACTCCTTGAGTGTGAACACAGTGTTATCTATATGGCCCACATGAACTAGCAGTCCCCTTTTGTGAAAAGCAAGTAGTAAAGCATGTGACTAGATGCTGTCTGTAGTGGCTTAGAAACAGACATACATTTTAGAGGTTTAAATGGTATAAAGTATATTAATATAACAATGTTGTTTGTGCAAAGCTTGGGGAATGTGTAGTAAAGGCATCATCTATCTTTTAAAACAATAACAATTTTAGTGTAGACTGTCCCTTTAAACATAATAATGTAGGAGTCTTTCACAATAAATGTTTTACATATTATAATTTTCTTAAAGGTACATGAAAGGAAATTTTTCATTTATCACAGAGAACTAAGCAAATGAGTTAATAGAAGTAAAGTGGCAAGTTGATTAAAATTGTATGCTGCATCTGAATGTTACATAAAAAAAAACTTTGGGTTTCATATCCTTTTAAGCACTGTTGGTTGATTTATCCGGCGCTTGAGCGCACTACAATAAAGTGAGCAGCGTGATTGAGGCTTTTGTTATGGTTTTGAAAAAAGATGGTGGCAGCAGCTGACAGGCAGTCTAAGAAGAGGGGACTGGAGCTGAATACCCTCAATTTTGCACATATTGCACAATAATGGTAAAAAAAATGTTTACTATCCCTTTAAACCACTAAATTGCAGCAGTGTTTTTAACACTAGTTTTAAAAATGTTAAACATATAGTGCTAAAAACTCGTGCACACTCCTGAGGCTACCTTTCTCATGGAAAGTATACAAGGAAAAGAGGTACTTTTGATAATAGTATTATTTGTCTATATATTAAATAGGATGTATATAGCATGCGCACATTTTTCAGAGGTAATGGTATGGTGTAAATATACAGTTTTCACGTTTCATGCTATGGATTTTGTTTGCTGTATATAAAGTTATTTGGTATCATTTGATCGTATAGCTTTAAAAAGATCTGAGGGCTGAGGTTTGCAAAAGCTTGGATAAGATAGGATCCATAGGTGTACTGTATGCCTTTCTCTATAGGTCAGCGATTCTTGCTGTGATGGCCAAACAAATACTGTTGTCTCTTCTAAACTCCGGCAGACTTTTGCTGGGAAGTTCCTTATGTCCGTATCTAGCATAACTGTTAAATGCACCTTTAAAACCCCAGCAGATAAAATATAAGAAAACAGATTTCTTTATGTTCTCATACAGGTAAAGAGTCTGTTAAACCTTACTTAGGCCAGTCAGCAAGTGACAAATTTTATATCCTGTACTATGCTAGGTAACTGCCCACTATGTAGCTGGCTCAGCATGTCCTGGTAATTTGATGCCCAATAAGAATAATGAAGATCTCTGTTCGTTCTCTTCGGCTGCCAGCCAGATCTCTTCTGGCTCCAGTAAAGCATCTTTTGATCTCCGGTGTAGGCATGTGCAGATTTAACAGCACCACCCCAGTTTTGAAATGTAATGCAATTAACTCCTTTAGTAACCCCAAAGGGCTAGTCCATTTTTGCAAAGCCCTGCAACTGCTTTACACTGTATGCTCTGATCACTTTGCTATAATGTGCAATCTGCTACATTGGTGTATGAAGATGCAATTATACGTTACTGTTACCTACAAATCTTGTTAAACTACGATGAGCGTTTTCCTATTTAGTCTATGACATCGGTATCCAGATAAAAGCAGACCTTGAATATAACATACAGTAATTTTAAAAGCTTAAAGGAATATTATGCATTACATATGTATATGTGCGTATATATAAATATATTATAACATACAGTAAATTTAAAGCTTAAATGCTTACAAAAGCTTAAATTAATATTTATAATGAAGAAGGTGTATCCCACCAGGGGGAAAGAAAATAGGAGACCCGGAGACTAGAAACTTGATGCAAAGGTATATTTATTCAGCCAAATAACAGGTGCAGGTTCAGATGAACACCTGACGCGTTTCGCACAAGGGTACATGCGCTTCATCAGAGGATCAGAGATCTTTGTGTGTTGCACTTTCACACTCGTATAACCGGCTCAGCCGAATGCCCCACTGCCTGCAGCCATACTTGGCATTCATTTTGCAAACGAATGCTGAATCTGAATACTCTTCCATGCCTATTGAAAAGCATACCTAGATAGACTCAGGCGCTGCAGAGAGCTAGCTGGTGATTGGTGGCTTGCCTTTTGTCATTAGTAGTGTTGACTTTTACTATGAGTTTAATAGGGGTGTGCAGTTCAGCATTTGCTTACTAAATGAATGCTGAAAATGGGAGCGGTGTGTGGCATTATGCTTTTCAAAAGTGCAATATACAAATTGCTTGGCAGGGTTTAAACACATTGTTATATGCCAGCGACTGTACACTAATACATTGCTCTATCACATTAGAACATATACAATTGATAAGCAATATAAAACCAGACCGATATTTAACATCTTTAGAATGTTGACTATTGTCTAAATCACAGTATTTGTTTTGTGGAATTCCACCTTGTGTTTACTGTGTCTGGTTCATACAGAAATATTCTCTGCTAAAGCGCTGCTGACATTAAATTTGATTATAGCGGAGTTGAGTCTGGACCTCTAAAATTTTACCTCTGTTTCTTTAATATTTTGTAAGGCTTTAATGTTCTATAAGAACTCTCCCCTCACTGGCTCCGATCACATTCTGTTGGCACCTAAACATTTATTGCTGCCTCTTTAATTTTATGTAGCTTGGTCCACCCTTGGGTTATATGTATTCAGAACTCTTTTAGCTGTATCAGAATAGAATCCTACACCTCGCTCTCTTAAAGAAAAATTGTAAGAAAGTTCTTTACAGTATATGTGTGTGTGTAGAGACATGCCTTAAAGGGACATTAAAAAAAAACAGTTGTGCATTGTAAGCTCTTCAGGACAGTGCCTTACTCTATTTCTATTTATTCTGTTACATTAAATGTACAGAGCACTGAATAATTTGGAGGGGCTTTGCAAATAAATAATAGTACATATTAAAATGAGAAATACACATTAAAGGGAATTTTTGCAGGATTCAGATAAAGCATGTCATTTTAAGATACTTTCAAATTCACTTCATTTTCAAATGGGCTTTTTTTTCTTGGTATCCCTTGTTGAAAAAGAATACACACGTATCCTAAACTAGTGGGAGCTAGTTGGTGATTGGTACCTGCACACATTAGTCTCTTGTGATTGGCTAACGAGATGTATTCAGCTATCTGCCAGTAGTGCAATGCTGTTCCTTCAGCAAAGGATAACAAAAGAGTGAAGCAAATTTGATAATGGAAGTAAATTGGAAAGTTGTTTAAAATTGTATGTTCTACCTGAATCATGAAATTGAGGGTTTTTCCTGTCCCTCATGCTGTTTTACTGCTTGATACGCAGCGGAGCACTAGTAAAATACTGGATTTAACATAGGCCTTAGTCCTCATTCGATACATTAGCCTGTTAATATAATATATTTTGGTCTCACTAAGCTATTATTGTGAAACTAGAATAGAGATACAAATATATCAATACGAAGTACAGTAATATATTAAGGACCGGTTGTTATTTTATTTAATATATAAGGATTGAGAGGGCTTGTAACTATTGTACCTTAATAAGTATACTTAGTTTCAACTGATATTTATCTTAGCCGGTGACATTTAGTAATGAGTCTGTCTCGCACATTTACAACTCAATGGCTCACAGAGTGAAGTTGCCCTTTTAGGCGAGTATTATACTTATTTAATGAGAAGCATTATAATAAGATTGGACTCATATGTTTTTAAGAGCATAGAGAATGATATGGTGGGAATATGACTAATACATGTTTCATTTTACTTTATTACAATAAACTGCTCAATACCGCTGGCTTTTCATTTAGACTATGCCCTTTTATTTAAAGTATGCATACAGTCTTTCAGATATATATTCTAAGTATATTCATAGCCTTGCATATATTTATCTTTGGGGTGGAATAATTTACAAGTTTTGTACTACATCATACCATTAAAGAATAGCATAATTAACGAGTACATAATAAAAATACAATGATGTAACATTTACTCTGATTTTCAAATAAGCAGTAGATTTTTTTTTTCTGAGAAATTTATTTTTTCTCCCATTTGCCGGCCCCCTGTATCATGTGACAGACATCAGCCAATCACAGACTAGTATGCGTATATCCTGTAAGCTTGTGCACATGCTCAGTAGGATCTTGTTCCCGAGAAAGTGTGAATATTAAAAGATTGTGCAAAATTTGATAGTGGAAGTAAATTGGAAAGTGTCTTGAAACTGCTGCTCTGTCCTAATCATAAAAGTTTATTTTGACTTGAGTGTCCCTTTAAGCAAGGATTGTGCGTAGCCCTATATAGAATATCAGTCCTAGGTAAATATATATATTTTTCACTAGTAAAATATTTTATATCTGGTTGGATTACTAACACCTATGAATTGAGCAGGGTCTATTTTGTCTTATACTGACCATAAAATCATTTTGGTATCTACTATTACTAATCAATCCGATAAGGGTTATTTTATCTTGCATAATTGGAAACACCACAAGGGTGCTATAAACACATAGTAGCAGACCTTAACTGCACATTTATCAAAGGCAGTATAATCTGTCTAAGATAGTAATGACTTGCACGGTCTGGATACATGATTTTGAGGCGCGGTAATACTCACTTAAAGGTACAGTATACTGTAAAGTTGTTTTTTCATAAATGTATTTTAAATGACTTGTTATACCAACTGCTGGTTTTGCGCTTTGAAACCACAGCCTATTACAATGGGTTGAGCTTCAGGTAATATCAGATCTCATTATGTTATCACTTTTTTATGTACACAGACTTGCTTCCTTATCTTATATTTGTCTAGAAAACCAAAGCTCAATATTTAGAGAGAACAATAGAAAATTATTATTTTCTTACTTAACTATGTAATCTCTTTTGCTGGCTGTGTTTACTTAGGCTTGTAAATAGCATATACGCCAGTATCAAAACTTTCAGTATAGGTTGGGAAACCACAAGCTAAATAAGCTATTTCAAATGCTGAAATATCAGTAAAGGAGCTACTTGCAACTAATTTAATACACTCTAGCAGGTAAAAAGGATCATTGGGAATAATTTAAAGGGGAAAAAGTTTTTGGGTGAACTGTCCCTTTAAGGATATCAATCCAGTTTTTGTATACTAAATAAAGGCAATACAGGCTCATAAGTATTTGATGATTGTATTAATCATTTTTAATATATATAATAAACTTTTGATATTTTAACGTCATAAACACACACCATTATATTCTAACAAAGGGGTGGGCAATTATCGGCCCTCCAGATGTTATGGACTACATCTCCCATAATGCTGGCAAAGCATAATGGGAGATGTAGTCCATAACTTCTGAAAGGCCGATGGTTGCCCACCCCTGTTCTACCACATGAAGAAAATGAGTGCTTATAGGTATCCTTTCCAGCATTGTTGCTGGATTATGTAAATACATGTCTTTACCTGATTACACAGCACCATTACACTATGATAAAATGCGTATTTTATAAAGGTCACACGCTTAATATAGAGTATTTTTCCTTGTAACCAATAGAGAGTAGTGCCTTTGGTTTCTTAACCTACTACAAGTTTAAAATGTCTAATACTCATATGCTAAATCACTTGAAAGGGATTCTGCATAACTGTAAAAAGGTGACAGCAAAATATTACCTGAGCATGTACAAAAGGAAAATATTTTACCTTAAAGGGACACTGAACCCAACTTTCTAATTTACTCCTATTATCACATTTTCTACATTCTCTTGGTATTTTTATTTGAAAAGCAAGAATGTAAGTTTAGATGCCGGCCCATTTTTGGTTAACAACCTGGGTTGTTCCTTCTGATTGGTGGATAAATTCACCCACCACTAAAAAGTGCTGTCCAGAGGTCTGAACCAAAAATTGTCTGGCTCATTAGCTTAGATGCCTTCTTTTTTAAATAAAGATAGCAAGAGAACAAAGAAAAAAAATGATAATAGGAGTAAATTAGAAAGTTGCTTAAAATTGCATGCTCTATCTGAATCACGAAAGAAAAAAAATTGGGTTCAGTGTCCCTTAAAACTTTCTTCAGCTCACCAATGTAAGTGCTGTGTAAACAGTTATACTTCAGCTACTTTCCAGCTGCAAGTTGGGGGGGGGGGGGGGAATAGCCCATCAGCACTGCTGAGGTAATGTTTTGCCTTTGCTGTGATCTCATGAGATTTCATAGAACTTACTTAAACTGAAAACGGAAAATATTACTCTGCCTGTACATGGCAAATGCACACTCCCTAGCTTGTCCTGGGACAAGCATCCTAACTGGCTGCTTAAAGTCTCTTTACAGTGGGGTGCGAATACTTAGGAAATTTGAGGTAAAATATCTTTCTTTTTTACATAGATGATGTTCAGGTGATATTTTCTAGTCAGCTTTTTACAGCTATGCTGCATCACTTTCATGCGCTTCAACATTTTGCTATTGTGTCATTTTAACTCTTTCCCCTTTGCAGAGGTTAAATACATAGTCACATACATGCCTTTGTGTAATTATAAACTGCTCTAGTGCATTAGAGCATTTTACAATTACTCTGTTTAGTACCTTTATTGACAAAGTGCCTCTTGTTAGCCTGCTTGGGCAGTCAAACAGCTGACTGGGAGAATCCCAGCAGTGCAAAGCCAAAGCAAACTGTATATTTAGATTACTTTTAAACTGGGATTTCAAGACTAAAGCAGTAAACTGGCCGTCCTCTGTGAAAGAGCCTCTCTTATGAACGGTGTTTTATAGAGTGTGAAAGTGATGAAGGAGGCAGGTTTACAGAAGAAAAACAACTCGGTGAAGTCATTTTTAAAAAAAAACAGCAATCAAGCAACCGCAAACTCTTACAAGTGTATTTATCAAAAGATATATTCTAAATTAGCAACTCTCCCCATTGGTTTAATGGAAAATGCTGATGCAAACTTTAGTTTTAAAACTTGGAAATGCTTCCTAATGTTTTCCAGAATATGTGCACTCTTTAAAGGGACACTCAAGTCAAAATTAAACTTTCATTATTCAGATAGAGCATGCGATTTTAAACAACTTTCCCATTTATTTCCATTAACAAAATGTGCACAGTCTTTTTATATTTAAACTGTTTGAGTCACCAGCTCCTACTGAGCATGTGCAAGAATTCACAGCATATACGTATTCGCATTTATGATTGGCTGATAGTTGTCACATGGTACTGTATGCATTTGTGATTGGCTGATGGTTGTCACATGGTAGAGGGTGGTGGAAATAGACATAACTTGTATTACCCATTCCCCAGTTTTGCATAACCAACACTGTTATATTAATACACTTTTTTAACTCTGTGATTACCTTGTATCTAAGCCTTTGCATACTGCCTCCTTATTTAAATTCTTTTGACAGACTTGCAGTTTAGCCAATCAGTGCTTGCTCCCAGATAACTTCACGTGCACGAGCACAGTGTTATCTTTATGAAACACATGAACTAACACCCTCTAGTGGTGAAAAACTGTTAAAATGCATTCTGAAAAGAGGTAGTCTTCAAGGTCTAAGAAATTAGCATATGCTGGCTCCTAGGTAACTCCACGGGCGTGAGCACAATGTTATCTCTATGGCACACATAAACTAACGCCCTCTAGTTGTGGGAAAAAAATCAACATGGATTCAGGTAACAGGCAGCCTTAAAGTGCTAAGAAACTAGCATATGAGCCTCATAGGTTCAGATTTTAACTAATACCAAGAGACCAAAGCAAAATTGATGATAAAAGTAGATTGGAAAGTTGTTTAAAATTACATGGCCTATTTGAATCATGAAAGTTTATTTTTGACTAGACTGTACCTTAAAGTGAATACTTATTAGATTATTTTTTTTAAAGGGACATTAAAGTCAAAATTAAACTTAAATGATTCAGACAGAGCATGCGATTAAAAAAAACAACTTTCCTATTTACTTCCTTTTATCGTCTTTTTTATGTGCATTTGAGGCACTAGCTCACAGTATATGTGTGTTTATGTGTGTGTGTGTATATATATATATATATATACACACACTAGTAGTTTGTGATTGGCTGGGTGCTGTCACATGATTTCAGGAGAGAGGGAAATGAAAGGAAACTGAAATTTGTCCCCCAAAAAATACTGTTCAAAGTGAGTGTTATTTCATGTGTTGGTTGTGAAATTCTATTGTATTTAATGTTTCTTTCATTGGAAAAAATAATAGTTATATAGTGTAAAAAAATAAAGCTGTTATGACAGCGCGGCGGAATCTGTTGATGCTCTAGAAATTACCAATAATAAAAATAATGTGACTCATTTTAATGTCAATTTCTTTAAAATTAGATTCCTACACATTCAGTCAAGCAGCAGAGTGGCTAAAGCTTTCTGCTTCTGGAGGGGGAAATGGCTGCCAGGGGAATAGAAGGACATATAAGGCAAGCTAGAGCAAGGGGGGGGGGGGGGGTTAATATTCCATTAGCACAACTTTTATGTTTAACAGGACATGAAAAGTAAGTCATTCGTTATTTTTTCTAAAATTGTTAACCCCTTAATAACCAGCGTCTCTGGTCTTTCTATGGGGATTGTTTTCTAAATAGTGCGGTCTCACCTCCAGTGGTGAGGCCACACTATTTTATGAAGCCTGTATGAGGGAGGGAGGAAGGGTCTAATAGCACAGTCTTGCCGCTCATAGCAGGGCTAACGCTATAATTAGCAGGATAGCCCTTAACGACTAGCGACGTACATGGTACGTCATGGTCATTAAGGGGTCTATTTCAGAATTCCAAAATAGATAGCCAACACGGTTATATTAATATACTTTTTAGCTCTGTAATTACCTTGTATCTAATCACCTGCATCCCCCCTTTATTTCAGTTCTTTTGACAGACTTGCATTTCATCTAGTCAGTACTGGCTCGTAAATAACTCCACAGGAGTGAGCACAATGTTATCTATTTGGCACACATGATCTAGCTCTGTCTAGCTGTAAATAATATGTCAAAAAGCACTGAGATAAGAGGCAGCCTTCAAGGGCTTAGAAATTAGCATATGAGCTTACCTAAATTTAGCCTTCAACAAAGAATACCAAGAGAAGAAAGCAAATTTGATGATAAAAGTAGGGTTTTAATACATGGTTAAAAATATTTTTTTTATTTTTTTTACCTAAAATTGTCTGATAAATGATCCCTGTTAGTGTTAGTCTTATAAATAGGTTTAATTGTAGGTTTTTTGGCAGAAGGGATTGGGACTCACGCCCCACCCTCATCTTTTACAAGACTCTTGTGTGCACGCCAAGCACTTTGCTGTCACGTAAGAGGAGGTTTGTCGCAGTCTATATATTTTCTGTTTGCATATGAATAATGTTTGTTAAATACACTTGGGTTAATAGGCTTAACCCTCTGACTGCCAGAGAGGTCTTGAACCCTTCTCTGGCAGGGAAGGGGTTAATCAGCTCTTTGTCCATCCTGGCTTTGAAATCAAACAACAGAAGTGATCTTAACTGGCAGCCTGTTTATGGCAACACTACAAGAAGTGGGGGAAGTCGAAATAAAGTTAGGCTTGCAAACTAGCCAGCATATGGTATGTGTTAGCAGAAAGAGACAGAGACTGGCTCTGGAGTTATTGCCTGGATTAGATGCAGCATTTGAAGGCTCTTAACATATATACTTAAAAAGAAAAGAAACAAAAGTGCTTTGAATCCAAATTGAATTCTTCTGTATTTTGTGGTTTTTCTGGGGTAGTTGACCGATCTTGAGCGGGGACTTCATTTGAAGACCTGAGATAATTGAGATTTACAAAAGATTTTATTTATTTTCAGTGGTTAACCCCTGCACGGCTGCTAAATGATGCATGACTTTGCAGTCAAATTAAGAAACCTCATCCCTGCTATTATTGTGAATGGCCATACACATTATACAATATGTTGTTTTTTGTAATTATTTTATTTGATAGGCAAATGATTTGATGATGTTTATAGTTTTTATCTGAACTGCAAATTAGTAATCTTAATGAATGACTTTTCCATAGAATAATACGGTATGTAGCTATGGGAAATGTCTTTCTCAGCTAGTAAGCTTCTATACCACAGACAAGTGACTTAGTATCAAAGTCCAAAAAAAGGGCTTTTTAAGGACCACTCAAAGCAGTCGAGTTACATAATTAACAAGTACATAATAAAAAGACAATGCTATAGCACTTACTCTGAATTTCAAATAAACAGTAGATTTTTTTTATTACAAATTTAAATTTTTCCCCCATTTTCCAGCCCCCTGTATCATGTGACAGACATCAGCCAATCACAGACTAGTGTAGTATACCCTGTGAGCTTGTGCACATGCTCAGTAGGATCTTGTTCCCCAGAAAGTGTGAATATAGAAAGACTGTGCAAAATTTGAGAATGGAAGTAAATTGGAAAGTGTCTTAAAACGTCTGCTCTTTCTGAATCATAAAAGTTTATTTTGACTTGAGTGTCCTTTAAACCTAATCTTTTTTCATAACAATTTTTTTTTTAATTATTATTAGTAAACTTAAAATAGTTCTCATTTATATGATAGAAATTGTTTGAGCTTAATGTCCCTTTAATGAAAGGGTACTGGTTTCCTCCCAGACCACAACATCTTGGGCTTCTTCCTAAAACAGTATCCATAAGCTAGACTTCCACTGATAAGCCTCAGAATATCTAAACCACTGACCGAAAGTGCATTTTTTCTGGCTCTGATATTTTAATGTGGTTGGAGGTCATAAAATACTTTTGTAGAGTGTGCACATACTTAACAGACCCCTTCTTAACCACTTAGGTTACATTGTGTATTGGTTAAAGCAGAAATGTTTAAAAGGACAGAGATGCTTAAAAGTATACCAGTCAATTTTCTTTTCTTTCATGTAATTAGCAAGAGTCCATGAGCTAGTGACGTATGGGATATACATTCCTACCAGGAGGGGCAAAGTTTCACCTCAAAATGCCTATAAATACACCCCTCACCACACCCACAAATCAGTTTTTACAAACTTTGCCTCCTGTGGAGGTGGTGAAGTAAGTTTGTGCTAGATTCTACGTTGATATGCGCTCCGCAGCAAGTTGGAGCCCGGTTTTCCTCTCAGCGTGCAGTGAATGTCAGAGGGATGTGAGGAGAGTATTGCCTATTTGAATTCAATGATCTCCTTCTACGGGGTCTATTTCATAGGTTCTCTGTTATCGGTCGTAGAGATTCATCTCTTACCTCCCTTTTCAGATCGACGATATACTCTTATTATATACCATTACCTCTACTGATTCTCGTTTCAGTACTGGTTTGGCTTTCTACTACATGTAGATGAGTGTCCTGGGGTAAGTAAGTCTTATTTTCTGTGACACTCTAAGCTATGGTTGGGCACTTTTTTATAAAGTTCTAAATATATGTGTTTAAACATTTATTTGCCTTGATTCAGGATGTTCAACGTTCCTTATTTCAGACAGTCAGTTTCATATTTGGGATTATGCATATGAATAAATCAATTTTTTCTTACCTTAAAATTTGACTTTTTTCCTGTGGGCTGTTAGGCTCGCGGGGGCTGAAAATGCTTCATTTTATTGCGTCATTCTTGGTGCGGACTTTCTTGGCGCAAAAAATTTCTTGTCATTTCCGGCGTCATACGTGTCTCGTCAGAAGTTGCGTCATTTTTTTGACGTTTTTGCGCCAAAAAATGTCGGCGTTTCCGGATGTGGCGCCATTTTTGGCGCCAAAAGCATTTAGGCGCCAAATAATGTTGGCGGCTTTTTTGGCGCTAAACAATTTGAGCGTCATTGTTGTCTTCACATTATTTAAGTCTCATTATTTGTTGCTTCTGGTTGCTAGAAGCTTGTTCATTGGCATTTTTTTCCCATTCCTGAAACTGTCATTTAAGGAATTTGATCATTTTTGCTTTATATGTTGTTTTTTCTATTACATATTGCAAGATGTCTCAGATTGACCCTGAGTCAGAAGCCACTTCTGGAAAAATGCTTAACTGTGTTTCAGTTCTACCAAAGCTAAGTTCATTTATTTTAAATGTTATAAATGTTTATCTTTAGCTATGGTTTGTAATAAGTTATTATGATATACTTTTACATGCAGAATCCATTAGTATTTATGCTTTATATATTTCCATTCTTACATCTTATGTACAAGAAATATTTAGAAGTTTTATAAGAAATATTTTTCTGATTCTATTTTAAAGGCTTTGTCTGACTTCGTGCCTTCTAATAAAAATTTTAGGTCTTTTTCACTTCTTTTTTAATTATTGAAGTTTCAAATGACCAACAACATACTGATTTATCCTTCTCTGATGATGTTTTTTCTCTTTCAGAAATTTTCTTCATCAGATATTGACACTAACATCTACTTTTTTTATTATTTTTCTATTATTAAAGTACATTTGTTCTTTGTTGAAAAGGTGTTGATTATTTTGGATATTAAGGTAACTAGTTCTTTAAGACTAGCTGACACTATTTCTGCCTATTTATTTCTTCTGTGTTTTCAGAGGTTTTCTTTCCAATTCCCCATTCTAGGGAATGGAATAGGCTGAGAATTTTCTTTTATTCCTTCTTCAAGGTTTTAAACTATATTTCTCCAACATAGGTGTGTCCGGTCCACGGCGTCATCCTTACTTGTGGGATATTCTCTTCCCCAACAGGAAATGGCAAAGAGCCCAGCAAAGCTGGTCACATGATCCCTCCTAGGCTCCGCCTTCCCCAGTCATTCTCTTTGCCGTTGTACAGGCAACATCTCCACGGAGATGGCTTAGAGTTTTTTGGTGTTTAACTGTAGTTTTTATTATTCAATCAAGAGTTTGTTATTTTAAAATAGTGCTGGTATGTACTATTTACTCTGAAACAGAAAAGAGATGAAGATTTCTGTTTGTAAGAGGAAAATGATTTTAGCAACCGTTACTAAAATCGATGGCTGTTTCCACACAGGACTGTTGAGAGGAATTAACTTCAGTTGGGGGAAACAGTGAGCAGACTTTTGCTGCTTGAGGTATGACACATTTCTAACAAGACGATGTAATGCTGGAAGCTGTCATTTTCCCTATGGGATCCGGTAAGCCATTTTTATTACATAAAGAAAAAAAGGGCTTCACAAGGGCTTTTAAGACTGTAGACATTTTCTGGGCTAAAACGATTTATATATAAGCATATTTTATACTCCATAGCCTTGAGGAATTATTTTAATCTTGGGAATTATGTAAAATAACCGGCAGGCACTGTATTGGACACCTTATTCTCTAGGGGCTTTCCCTAATCATAGGCAGAGTCTCATTTTCGCGCCTCTATTGTGCACTTGTTTTTGGGAAGCATGACATGCAGATGCATGTGTGAGGAGCTCTGATACATAGAAAAGACTTTCTGAAGGCGTCATTTGGTATCGTATTCCCCTTTGGGCTTGGTTGGGTCTCAGCAAAGCAGATACCAGGGACTGTAAAGGGGTTAAATATAAAAACGGCCCCGGTTCCGTTATTTTAAGGGTTAAAGCTTCCAAATTTGGTGTGCAATACTTTTAAGGCTTTAAGACACTGTGGTGAAATTTTGGTGAATTTTGAACAATTCCTTCATACTTTTTCACATTTGCAGTAATAAAGTGTGTTCAGTTTAAAATTTAAAGTGACAGTAACGGTTTTATTTTAAAACGTTTTTTGTACTTTGTTATCAAGTTTATGCCTGTTTAACATGTCTGAACTACCAGATAGACTGTGTTCTGTATGTGGGGAAGCCAAAGTTCCTTCTCATTTAAATAGATGTGATTTATGTGACACAAAATTTAGAGAAAATGAGGCCCAAGATGATTCCTCAAGTGAGGGGAGTAAGCATGGTACTGCATCATCCCCTCCTTCGTCTACACCAGTCTTGCCCACACAGGAGGCCCCTAGTACATCTAGTGCGCCAATACTCCTTACTATGCAACAATTAACGGCTGTAATGGATAATTCTATCAAAAACATTTTAGCCAAAATGCCCACTTATCAGCGAAAGCGCGACTGCTCTGTTTTAGAAAATACTGAAGAGCATGAGGACGCTGATGATATTGGTTCTGAAGTGCCCCTACACCAGTCTGAGGGGGCCAGGGAGGTTTTGTCTGAGGGAGAAATTTCAGATTCAGGGAAAATTTCTCAACAAGCTGAACCTGATGTGATTACATTTAAATTTAAATTGGAACATCTCCGCGCTCTGCTTAAGGAGGTGTTATCTACTCTGGATGATTGTGAGAATTTGGTCATTCCAGAGAAATTATGTAAAATGGACAAGTTCCTAGAGGTCCCGGGGCCCCCCGAAGCTTTTCCTATACCCAAGCGGGTGGCGGACATTGTAAATAAAGAATGGGAAAGGCCCGGTATACCTTTCGTCCCTCCCCCCATATTTAAGAAATTGTTTCCTATGGTCGACCCCAGAAAGGACTTATGGCAGACAGTCCCCAAGGTCGAGGGGGCGGTTTCTACTCTAAACAAACGCACCACTATACCCATAGAAGATAGTTGTGCTTTCAAAGATCCTATGGATAAAAAATTAGAGGGTTTGCTTAAAAAGATGTTTGTTCAGCAAGGTTACCTTCTACAACCAATTTCATGCATTGTTCCTGTCACTACAGCAGCGTGTTTCTGGTTCGATGAACTAGAAAAGGCGCTCAATAAAAATTCTTCTTATGAGGAGATTATGGACAGAATTCATGCTCTCAAATTGGCTAATTCTTTCACCCTAGACGCCACTTTGCAGTTGGCTAGGTTAGCGGCGAAAAATTCTGGTTTTGCTATTGTGGCGCGCAGAGCGCTTTGGCTAAAATCTTGGTCAGCGGATGCGTCTTCCAAGAACAAATTGCTTAACATTCCTTTCAAGGGGAAAACGCTGTTTGGCCCTGACTTGAAAGAGATTATTTCTGATATCACTGGGGGCAAGGGCCACGCCCTTCCTCAGGATAGGTCTTTCAAGGCCAAAAATAAACCTAATTTTCGTCCCTTTCGCAGAAACGGACCAGCCCCAAGTGCTACGTCCTCTAAGCAAGAGGGTAATACTTCTCAAGCCAAGCCAGCCTGGAGGCCAATGCAAGGCTGGAACAAAGGTAAGCAGGCCAAGAAACCTGCCACTGCTATCAAGACAGCATGAGATGTTGGCCCCCGATCCGGGACCGGATCTGGTGGGGGGCAGACTCTCTCTCTTCGCTCAGGCTTGGGCAAGAGATGTTCTGGATCCTTGGGCGCTAGAAATAGTCTCCCAAGGTTATCTTCTGGAATTCAAGGGGCTTCCCCCAAGGGGGAGGTTCCACAGGTCTCAATTGTCGTCAGACCACTTAAAAAAACAGGCATTCTTACATTGTGTAGAAGACCTGTTAAAAATGGGAGTGATTCATCCTGTTCCATTAGGAGAACAAGGGATGGGGTTCTACTCCAATCTGTTTGTAGTTCCCAAAAAAGAGGGAACATTCAGACCAATCTTAGATCACAAGATCCTAAACAAGTTTCTCAAGGTTCCATCGTTCAAAATGGAAACCATTCGAACAATTCTTCCTTCCATCCAGGAAGGTCAATTCATGACCACGGTGGATTTAAAGGATGCGTATCTACATATTCCTATCCACAAGGAACATCATCGGTTCCTAAGGTTCGCATTCCTGGACAAGCATTACCAGTTTGTGGCACTTCCGTTCGGATTAGCCACTGCTCCAAGAATTTTCACAAAGGTACTAGGGTCCCTTCTAGCGGTGCTAAGACCAAGGGGCATTGCAGTAGTACCTTACTTGGACGACATTCTGATTCAAGCGTCGTCCCTTCCACAAGCAAAGGCTCACACGGACATTGTCCTGGCCTTTCTCAGATCTCACGGGTGGAAAGTGAACGTAGAAAAAAGTTCTCTATCTCCGTCAACAAGGGTTCCCTTCTTGGGAACAATAATAGACTCCTTAGAAATGAGGATTTTTCTGACAGAGGCCAGAAAATCAAAACTTCTAAACTCTTGTCAAATACTTCATTCTGTTCCTCTTCCTTCCATAGCGCAGTGCATGGAAGTAATAGGTTTGATGGTAGCGGCAATGGACATAGTTCCTTTTGCGCGAATTCATCTAAGACCATTACAACTGTGCATGCTCAGTCAGTGGAATGGGGACTATACAGACTTGTCTCCGACGATACAAGTAGATCAGAGGACCAGAGATTCACTCAGTTGGTGGCTGTCCCTGGACAACCTGTCACAGGGGATGAGCTTCCGCAGACCAGAGTGGGTCATTGTCACGACCGACGCCAGTCTGGTGGGCTGGGGCGCGGTCTGGGGACCCCTGAAAGCGCAGGGTCTTTGGTCTCGGGAAGAATCTATTCTCCCGATAAATATTCTGGAACTGAGAGCGATATTCAATGCTCTCAAGGCTTGGCCTCAGCTAGCAAAGACCAAGTTCATACGGTTTCAATCAGACAACATGACGACTGTTGCGTACATCAACCATCAGGGGGGAACAAGGAGTTCCCTGGCAATGGAAGAAGTGACCAAAATCATTCAATGGGCGGAGACTCACTCCTGCCACTTGTCTGCAATCCACATTCCAGGAGTGGAAAACTGGGAAGCGGATTTTCTGAGTCGTCAGACATTTCATCCGGGGGAGTGGGAACTCCATCCGGAAATCTTTGCCCAAATCACTCAACTGTGGGGCATTCCAGACATGGATCTGATGGCCTCTCGTCAGAACTTCAAGGTTCCTTGCTACGGGTCCAGATCCAGGGATCCCAAGGCGACTCTAGTAGATGCACTAGTAGCACCTTGGACCTTCAAACTAGCTTATGTATTCCCGCCGTTTCCTCTCATCCCCAGGCTGGTAGCCAGGATCAATCAGGAGAGGGCATCGGTGATCTTGATAGCTCCTGCGTGGCCACGCAGGACTTGGTATGCAGACCTGGTGAATATGTCATCGGCTCCACCATGGAAGCTACCTTTGAGACGAGACCTTCTTGTTCAAGGTCCGTTCGAACATCCGAATCTGGTCTCACTCCAACTGACTGCTTGGAGATTGAACGCTTGATCTTATCAAAGCGAGGGTTCTCAGATTCTGTCATTGATACTCTTGTTCAGGCCAGAAAGCCTGTAACTAGAAAAATCTACCACAAAATATGGAAAAAATATATCTATTGGTGTGAATCTAAAGGATTCCCTTGGGACAAGATAAAAATTCCTAAGATTCTATCCTTTCTTCAAGAAGGTTTGGAGAAAGGATTATCTGCAAGTTCTTTGAAAGGACAGATTTCTGCCTTGTCTGTGTTACTTCACAAAAAGCTGGCAGCTGTGCCAGATGTTCAAGCCTTTGTTCAGGCTCTGGTTAGAATTAAGCCTGTTTACAAACCTTTGACTCCTCCTTGGAGTCTCAATTTAGTTCTTTCAGTTCTTCAGGGGGTTCCGTTTGAACCCTTGCATTCCGTTGATATTAAGTTATTATCTTGGAAAGTTTTGTTTTTGGTTGCAATTTCTTCTGCTAGAAGAGTTTCAGAATTATCTGCTCTGCAGTGTTCTCCTCCTTATCTGGTGTTCCATGCAGATAAGGTGGTTCTGCGTACTAAACCTGGTTTTCTTCCGAAAGTTGTTTCTAACAAAAACATTAACCAGGAGATAGTCGTGCCTTCTTTGTGTCCGAATCCAGTTTCAAAGAAGGAACGTTTGTTGCACAATTTGGATGTAGTTCGTGCTCTAAAATTCTATTTAGATGCTACAAAGGATTTTAGACAAACATCTTCCTTGTTTGTTGTTTATTCTGGTAAAAGGAGAGGTCAAAAAGCAACTTCTACCTCTCTCTCTTTTTGGATTAAAAGCATCATCAGATTGGCTTACGAGACTGCCGGACGGCAGCCTCCTGAAAGAATCACAGCTCATTCCACTAGGGCTGTGGCTTCCACATGGGCCTTCAAGAACGAGGCTTCTGTTGATCAGATATGTAAGGCAGCGACTTGGTCTTCACTGCACACTTTTACTAAATTTTACAAATTTGATACTTTTGCTTCTTCTGAGGCTATTTTTGGGAGAAAGGTTTTGCAAGCCGTGGTGCCTTCCATCTAGGTGACCTGATTTGCTCCCTCCCTTCATCCGTGTCCTAAAGCTTTGGTATTGGTTCCCACAAGTAAGGATGACGCCGTGGACCGGACACACCTATGTTGGAGAAAACAGAATTTATGTTTACCTGATAAATTACTTTCTCCAACGGTGTGTCCGGTCCACGGCCCGCCCTGGTTTTTTAATCAGGTCTGATAATTTATTTTCTTTAACTACAGTCACCACGGTATCATATGGTTTCTCCTATGCAAATATTCCTCCTTTACGTCGGTCGAATGACTGGGGAAGGCGGAGCCTAGGAGGGATCATGTGACCAGCTTTGCTGGGCTCTTTGCCATTTCCTGTTGGGGAAGAGAATATCCCACAAGTAAGGATGACGCCGTGGACCGGACACACCGTTGGAGAAAGTAATTTATCAGGTAAACATAAATTCTGTTTCTTTTATTTAGTTTCAGGTACTTTTCTTGGTCCTGTGATTTATTTGGATATTGCAATTGATTCATTTTTTCTGTTTACTTTAAGATCAAGTATCAGATTATGATTTATTTTAGCATTGTTAAGGGACAACATTTACTAGACTAGGTGCTGTTGCATTTGTCTTGTTGTTTTGCATTTATTGATTATGCAAGTCCACTGTATTGACTGGTCCTTTAAACTAGACTATCATGCTAATTATTTCATTTGTGTCTTCATTTTATTGAATATTTTCGCAAATGAGGGTTAATCTATGTCTTTAGCTATTTTAGCTAGAAGAATTTTGTGATTTTTAAAAAAAAAAAAATCCATATTTCTTTTGTTCTAAAGATAATCAATTATTTGTTTTATAATTGGATTCAATTCTTAACTGTTACTCTGGGCTTCAAGATTGAGTTCTAAGACTAAAACTTTAAGCTTATACTAGTTTGGTTGTTCTTATTAAGGAACAAATTCCTGAGTTCTTTCCCAAGTAACATGTTTATAATTGAGGTTCGAAATCAGCTCCCTAATATTGCGATGTACATGCCGTATTCCAGCTTGGCTGGTAAGGGGCAGGTTAAGACTTCTTTGAAATTTATTTGGTTCTATTTTGTCCAAATTTCTTTGATTTTATTCCAGTAAGGCTAACACTTTCTTTAAGTGTGTTTCTGTCCTATATATTTTGGGTACTGTTGAAGCATGGCTGGGCACCCATGGGGTTCAAGCGCTGCTCAGACCTGGAATCTTCTGGGGTATTTCTTCCAGTTCCTTTTTTAGGAACCGGGTTTGGAGTTTTATTCAAACTATTTTGCCTTTTTATGGTCATTGATAGCATTATTTGTTTTCATTAGATACAATAAATGCATATTTTCATTTTTCTGTTTTCATTCAGATTATTTTCTGAGGATGCGGAATCTCATATGATTCACTTGCTCTTCAGGACATAGTTAGAGGATCTTTTTTTCGAAAGCTCTTGATTCCTCACACAAGGGTCACCTTTTTTTAGGTTTCCAGATAGTTTGTGTCACTGTCTTTGTCTCTATCAGACAAGGGATAATTCTATTGGGTTCCGTCTGTCGGTACCTTTAGTCTCTATTATTTCCTTCAGCTATATATGCATAGAAGTTTTAGGTCTTATGACCACAGCATTGGATTCAATTCCCTTTGCTCATTTTCACTAGAAAGAACCTTTCCAGTTTTTTTATGAGTGTTGTTTCTTCTAGAACATGGTTGGAGGATCAATTTACCAAAAAGTTCGTTGATTCCTCAGACAAGGGTAACCTTTTTAGGTTTCCTGATAGTTTTCAGTGTCCTTGACTCTGTCTCTGACGGACAAGAGACGTCTGAAATTGGTTTCAGCTTGTCGAAACCTTCAGTCTCAATCTTTCCCTTCGGTAGCCTTATGCATGGAAATTCTAGGTCTTATGACTGCTGCATTGGACGCGGTCCCCTTTGCTCATTTTCACATGCGACCTCTTCAGCTCTGTATGCTGAACCAGTGGTGCAGGGATTATACAAAGATATCTCAATTAATATCTTTAAAACCGATTGTACGACACTCTCTGACGTGGTGGACAGACCACCAGCGTTTAGTTCAGGGGGCTTCTTTTGTTTTTCCAACCTGGACTGTGATTTCAACAGATGCAAGTCTGACAGGTTGGGGAGCTGTTTGGGGGTCTCTGACAGCACAAGGGGTTTGGGAATTTCAGGAGGTGAGATTACCAATCAATATTTTGGAACTCCGTGCAATTTTCAGAGCTCTTCAGTCATGGCCTCTTCTAAAGAGAGAGTCGTTCATTTGTTTTCAGACGGACAATGTCACAACTGTGGCATACATCAATCATCAAGGAGGGACTCACAGTCCTCTGGCTATGAAAGAAGTATCTCGAATTCTGGTATGGGCGGAATCCAGCTCCTGTCTAATTTCTGCGGTTCATATCCCAGGTATAGACAATTGGGAAGCGGATTATCTCAGTCGCCAAACGTTACATCCGGGCGAATGGTCTCTTCACCCAGAGGTATTTCTTCAGATTGTTCAAATGTGGGGACTTCCAGAAATAGATCTGATGGCTTCTCATCTAAACAAGAAGCTTCCCAGGTATCTGTCCAGATCCAGGGATCCTCAGGCGGAAGCAGTGGATGCATTGTCACTTCCTTGGAAGTATCATCCTGTCTATATCTTTCCGCCTCTAGTTCTTCTTCCAAGAGTAATTTCCAAGATTCTAAAGGAGTGCTCGTTTGTTCTGCTGGTGGCTCCAGCATGGCCTCACAGGTTTTGGTATGCGGATCTTGTCCGGATGGCCACTTGCCAACCGTGGACTCTTCCGTTAAGACCAGACCTTCTATCACAAGGTCCTTTTTTCCATCAGGATCTCAAATCCTTAAATTTGAAGGTATGGAGATTGAACGCTTGATTCTCAGTCATAGAGGTTTCTTTGACTCTCTGATTAATACTATGTTACAGGCTCGTAAATCTGTATCTAGGAAGATATATTATCGAGTCTGGAAGATTTACATTTCTTGGTGTTTTTTCTCATCATTTTTCTTGGCATTCTTTTAGAATTCCTAGAATTTTACAGTTTCTTCAGGATGGTTTGGATAAAGGTTTGTCTGCAAGTTCCTTGAAAGGACAAATCTCTGCTCTTTCTGTTCTTTTTCACAGAAAGATTGCTAGTCTTCCTGATATTCATTCTTTTGTACAAGCTTTGGTTCGTATAAAACCTGTTATTAAGTCAATTTCTCCTCCTTGGAGTTTGAATTTGGTTCTGGGGGCTCTTCAAGCTCATCCGTTTGAACCTATGCATTCGCTGGACATTAAATTGCTTTCTTGGAAAGTTTTGTTTCTTTTGGCCATCTCTTCTGCTAGAAGAGTTTCTGATTTATCTGCTCTTTCTTGTGAGTCTCCTTTTCTGATTTTTCATCAGGATAAGGCGGTGTTGCGAACTTCTTTTCAATTTTTACCTAAGGTTGTGAATTCTAACAACATTAGTAGAGAAATTGTGGTTCCTTCATTGTGTCCTAATCCTAAGAATTCTAAGGAAAGATCGTTGTATTCTTTGGATGTAGTTAGAGCTTTGAAATATTATGTTGAAGCTACTAAAAATTTCCGAAAGACTTCTAGTCTATTTGTTATCTTTTCCGGTTCTAGGAAAGGTCGGAAGGCCTCTGCCATTTCTTTGGCGTCTTGGTTAAAGTCTTTAATTCATCATGCTTTTGTCGAGTCGGGTAAAACTCCGCCTCAAAGGATTACAGCTCATTCTACTAGGTCAGTTTCTACTTCCTGGGCGTTTCGGAATGAAGCTTCGGTTGATCAGATTTGCAAAGCAGCAACTTGGTCTTCTTTGCATACTTTTACTAAATTCTACCATTTTGATGTGTTTTCTTCTTCTGAAGCAGTTTTTGGTAGAAAAGTTCTTCAGGCAGCTGTTTCAGTTTGATTCTTCTGCTTATAATTTCAGTTTTTTTCATTATAAGATTTTAACTTTATTTTGGGTGTGGATTTTTTTCAGCGGAATTGGCTGTCTTTATTTTATCCCTCCCTCTCTAGTGACTCTTGCGTGGAAGATCCACATCTTGGGTATTCATTATCCCATACGTCACTAGCTCATGGACTCTTGCTAATTACATGAAAGAAAACATAATTTATGTAAGAACTTACCTGATAAATTCATTTCTTTCATATTAGCAAGAGTCCATGAGGCCCACCCTTTTTTGTGGTGGTTATGATTTTTTTGTATAAAGCACAATTATTCCAATTCCTTATTTTTTATGCTTTCGCACTTTTGTCTTATCACCCCACTTCTTGGCTATGCGTTAAACTGATTTGTGGGTGTGGTGAGGGGTGTATTTATAGGCATTTTGAGGTTTGGGAAACTTTGCCCCTCCTGGTAGGAATGTATATCCCATACGTCACTAGCTCATGGACTCTTGCTAATATGAAAGAAATGAATTTATCAGGTAAGTTCTTACATAAATTATGTTTTTTTCCAGTGTTGAGATTTGCACCATGTACACGCGCACTGTGCGGTGCATATTATTGACTTCACAATTATGCTTACACTGTGCTTGGTAAATGCCAACATTGGCACCCAGCGTGTACAAGGTGGTTCCTATTTCGCGGGTGAAAATAAACAGTAAAGCAGCATTTTATTTTTCTTGAAAACGTATGCTGTGGATGTATAGCCAAGTATACCTTTCACTTTAATAAACCTTTTTAATAATTTATACCTTGTATGTAAGTTTTTCCCCTTCAGTAACTATATAAAGATACTTTAGACAGCTATTTGGCTTTTTCTTTTCTTTTTTTTACCTTCTCTTTTTGAATTTATAAATCATGAGTGTGTTACTGTTTCGCCAGAAATACTGAAATTAAATAAAACACATGTGAAGTATATGTTTGGAGCTGCCAATTTGACAGTTTTGTTTTTAAACCATTTCCAAAGATATTTTTTAGCTCAGTAAGGAAAGTTATAGTCTGTGCTGTCTCTGTAGAGCACTAAAACCTCTAAAAGGGAAGTTGCACTTGAAATGTCTCTGTTGGCTTTATTTTAATAACTGTAAAATATATTTTGTTCTGTATGGTTATCCTTCTAATTGCTTTGGTATATTAAAACTCAACATCTATAAACTGCGCTTAATGCCTTACAAGAAGTTCCAGGGAGTATGAATTCCATAATTGTTTTTACATACACATATAGCATTTGGGCCATATAATTGTAGAAATATCACATACACACACACACACATATATATATATATATATATATATATATATATATATATATATAGAGAGAGAGAGAGAGAGAGAGAGAGAGAGAGAGAGAGAGAGAGAGAGAGAGAGAGAGAGAGAGAGAGAGAGAGAGAGATATATATATAGATATATATAGATATAGAGAGAGAGAGAGATATTACATTTGCAGCTATTGCCTTGTCCGCTCTAGAACTACATAAAATAGAGAGAAAATCATACAGTAAAAAAAAACAATGACAGATTAAAATGGATTATTTTTCTGCATTATTATTTTTTTTTTTTTTTATAATAGTTTTTAGGTGACTCAAGATCATAAAGGAATATAATTTAATTTGTAATTTAGATCAGTGCATTTCAAACTCACTTAGAAGCATTTTTGAAGTTACCGTCACTTGGAGTGTCTTACAAAGGTGCATGCGGTCTACCCGCCTATGCAGGGCCAGCTTTATAACTAGGCATGACAGGCCTGGGACTCTGACAGGGGAGGCACATAGGTAGAGCATAATTTGAAAATAAAATGTGCATACAGCTTATGGCTAGCAAATGTAGTACATAAGAAATGGAGGACGGGCAGTGCTATTGAGTGTAGCGCCCTCTGGAAATTTGTACCCTTATTGATTTATGCAGCTGTTGCACATGTTCCCACTCCCCCTCTAAACTCTTATGTATGCATAGTGTTGCACACTTCACTCCCCCTCTAAACTCTTATGTATGCACAGTGCTGCACACTTCACTCCCCCTCTAAACTCTTATGTATGCACAGTGCTGCACACTTCACTCCCCCTCTAAACTCTTATGTATGCACAGTGTTGCACACTTCACTCCCCCTCTAAACTCTTATGTATGCACAGTGCTGCACACTTCACTCCTCCGGAACTTGAACTGAAATCTCTTTCCTAAGTTCCATACAGTGAATGGAAATGGTCCACCCAAGCGATGAAATGCCTCCCAGATGCTATTTTACTGACATGGCTGGTATTTTTAAGGTTCGGGTCAAAGTTGAAAAAAAAGATGCCAACATGGTGAAACGTCTTCTACATGTGTTGGAATCTAATTATAAACAAATGAACATTTAAAATAAGTCCTAGCAGCTTTAGTTCCTAATAAATGCTACATAATTATTTAAATCTTAATGGGAGGAGAGTCCACTCCTTCATTCATTACTTGTGGGAATTAAGAACCTGGCCACCAGGAGGAGGCAAAGACACCCCAGCCAAACACTTAAATACCTCCCCCACTTCCCTCATCCCCCAGTCATTCTTTGCCTTTCGTCACAGGAGGTTGGCAGAGAAGTGTCGGAAGATTTGGAGTAGTCTCTTATGGAGGGTAGTACTCTTTGAAATAGGACTGGAGTTTTAATTAATCCTGTCAGCCTCTCAGTGAGAGCATGGATGAAAGTTAGATTCCGGAGATGCAGGGAGTGTCGTCTCTGCGAAGCCATCCCGACTCATGTTAACAGCTCCTTGGCAATCGGCGTTGACGAGTTTCACTGCCTGCCTTTATTCACTTGAGTCCATGTTCGGGGGGAGATGCTACTAACCTGTCACACTTGAAGGGCCGTGTTCCTGTTCCACTGCATAGATTCTGGTATGATTGTTTCATTTATATACATATGATAACGCAAGAAGACAGGGTCACAGTGTGTCTCCTTTTATCTATATAGAATCAAGTTTTAATATTCCGGAAAAGGGGATTATTGAACAGGGGGGGATCTATGTATAATATCTTTTTTCTTCCTAAATGGAAAGAATCCACTGCTGCAGTCATTACTTTTGGGATATAAGAACCTGGCCACTAGAAGGAGGCAAAGACACCAGAGCCAAAGGCTTAAATACTCCTCCCACTTCCCTCATCCCCCAGTCATTCTTTGCCTTTCGTCCTAGGAGGTTGGTAGAGAAATGTCCGAAGTTTGTTTTGTCTTTAATAGAGGGTAGTACTCTTCGACATGGGACGGGAGTTTTAAGTAATTCTTTCAGTCTCTCAGTGAGGGCCTGGATGAGTTAGTCCGGAGATGCAGGGAAACCATCCAACTCATATTAACAGCTCCACAAGCAATCAGCATTGTCAAACTTCGCTTCGCTGCCTGCTTTCTTCTCTTAAGTCCATAGCGGAGGCGCTGCTACTATTCGTCACACTTGAAGGGCCGTGTTCCTGTTCCACGGCGTAGATTCCGGTAAGATTATTTCATTTTACTTCATCAGAATGTACTGTAACTTATTATGTTTTCCCGTAAGCCACTATCTTGCCGGACTTATTAAGTATATTTATAGGGCCTCAGTGAGGCTCCTTTGGTATCTTAGAATAGAGGGTTAATATCTCCCGAGGGGGATTATTGAACAGGGTTTTTTTTAATCATGTTTATATGATTCAATCTGCTTATGTGTAGTGTTAACTGGGCTCTTGGCTTAGAACATAAAAGCCTTTGAAAGTGACACAACCTTATAGTTGGGCGCGCTTTTTATGGACTGTACGGTTCACCTTGTGACTGGACGTGTTTACGTTCTGGTCTTCCATTTCCGCTTTCCTGACCGTGTGGCGACTGAAAAATTAGAGTCTGCTTTTGTCTGGTTCTAGGAGGTGGTGAGTGCCTCAGCCATTGTGGGAGTCAGGTGCCGTTTGTTTTTTCTTAGTCCATATGATTATATTCTCTATCTAGTTATGGAGGATTCTGATGCTGAAACTGTTCAAATTTCAGATTCAGATTCTTCGACTTGTGAAGAATGCGAATTGGCCCCGTTGACACAGGTCAATCAGTTATGTTCGATATTAGAACGACCTGTTCCTCGTCTCAGAGAATCAGGGGCCATCCACCTCTGGGGGTTCTGTCATCCATGAGGCGAGTTCCCTACTGCTCCCTACTACTACACATGCGGGTAACCCAGATTATGTTTATCCCTCCTTACAGGACGGCTTGTTCCCCTCGGAAGTTGCAGCTCGTTTTCGCTTTCACATATTTTTGGCGATTATGCGTCTGCAAAGTCCAGACGTTTATTTGCGTTTGTGCTCATGCCGAATCATCCCGGGTCTACCCGCCTTGGGTGGGCCTATACAGTTCCCTGCGGGTGTAGCTATTCCTGAGTGTTGTGCCTTTCGTTACAGAACAGCGTGTCTTTGCGTTTTACTCAGACAAGTTTTTGAGAGTTATTAGAGGATTCTATCCTTAACGGATACGGGAATCCGCAGTATTCTGCTTCAAATGGCTCACCTCATTAGACATGAGGGGATGACGTAATTTCCGAATTGTCTAATTATTGAGATCTTTCCCAGTTTTTGTTGGAAAATCGGGGTTCCGTTTGGCTGGTCCTGCGGGTATGCCTGCTTTCTTCCTGGACTTTAACCTACGGGTTGCCTTATAGTTTCTTTTATCCGGTTAGGATGTCTTTTAATTTTGATTATGGTTTCCTTCTGGAACTTCTGGGATTGTTTCTCTCTGGTTGCTTCTTTGGAAGTTTGTTAAGGGACATGTTAGTGCTAGGTTTGTCTGTTTTACCTTCCCCTTTGAGGGAGGATTTAGCCAACTTGACAGTTATGACCCCAGCTGCGGCTGGTCTTGCTGGGATTCAGATTGTCTGTCCTGTGGCTTATTCAGACACGTGGCGCCTGTTCTGCCTGGCTGGGTCAGTGGGGCGCTGAGTGCTCACATTATATTTGTGTGTTTTCTTGTTTTTCTTTACAAGTTGAGCTAAACACTCTAAAAGGATCCGTATGGCTGGGAGGATTGTGTCAGTCCTTATTCAGCATTCAATCTGGTGACCGAGTCAGTGGAGTTCCACTGCGTCACTCTCTTGGCTCCGATTTCCTCAGGGCCTAGAGTTTCCTTCCTCTCTTGGAAGGATTGGGGCTTAGCATCTCCTTACCGTTGTTTTGAGCAGTTTGGCCTTCTGAGGCTCTGGAATTGTCCTTGGACTTGTTCCTGCTGTGGTTCTCTTCTTGAGACCTTTCAGACTTCGTCCGTTCCTCTGGTTCCTTCGGGGGACCTGGTTCCCTTCCGGAGTTGGTTCCTTTGTAGGGACATGGGCAGTATGGTCTCCTGGAGCTCTGTTTAGGGTTTCTTCCCCAGAGCTGGGGGATGCTCCACATCCTCCTTTCATCTTCTCCTCTGAATTTTTGGGGGTGATGTGGAGACTAGCCTTTTTTCGAGTGACTTTGTCCTCGAGGTATCCCCTTGTTCTTGGTGGTCGTCTGGCTATTGCGCCTAGGGCTCTAGTGACCTTGTTTCGGTCTTTGCTTCCTTAGCTCCTTGGAGTGTTGGACTCTGGCAAGGGGTGGTCTCGTCTTCTGGTCAGGACTTACGAGTTTTTCTCGTTGTCCATTTTACTTTGAATATTGTATATTATCTCCCGGGGGTCTGGTTTTATATCAGATGGGGGATTTCAGTTTCCGTGTTCTTGTTTATTGGGGGCTTGGACCGCTCCTCGCCCTGGTCTCCGGTGGCTGAGGTTTTTCTCAGCATTTCCATTGTGGATCCCGTTGCGGGTTGCACTGGACTGTTAGGATCTAGAGCTGGTCCGGGGTTCCCCAGTTCCAGGAAACTTGGAGTGGTGTCCTTTGGTTGGGCTAGTTGAACTGGTTCAGTTGACCAGGTTTTCTGGGTGCCGATGCCCCCTGGGCTTGCCTTTCGTCTTGGTCGGTTTCCCTTGGTCGGCTTGCTGAAAGAGTGTGATGGCATTGCTGATCTGCAAGCAATGAGGTTCGCTGTGGAACCACTGCAGCTATGGCACCTTGATCTGTGTGCTAGCCAGTTAAATTCTTTAGGGTATTCCTTCCAGGTCAGGGCGTTGGAGAATTGTTCTTTTTGGTTCAGCCTATGGCTGTGTCCTGGGGGCAGGTGCTCTGTCCTTCTGGCTCATTTGCTGGCCCCCTTTGTCTTGGGGGGCTTATATCCTTTCGGAAGTGTGGTCCCTATCTTAGGGCTTCTCCTGGCTTCAGGAGGTTAGGACAGACGGGTTAACCTATTTCGGAGTTAGAGCTACGCTCTCTGTGTTGTTCTGTCCATTTGGAGAGTTGCTGGCCCTGCTTTGAGTCTATGTTGGGCCTTTAACTAGATCTATAGGTCTACGGCCTTGTCGACTGTCTCCATGTGGTATTTTGGGTTGGCACCCAAGCACTATTGTAATTGATGTGCCATTTTTTCCACGCGTTGTGTGAGCCTGGGGTTTTTCTGGTCCCCTGGTTTCAGACCTGCCGATGCTTGGGATGGCCCGGCTGGAGGTAGGTCCTGAGATCTTGGGGGCACATTGTTCCTCGATGTTCTGGGCTCTCCTTTTATTTTGAGACCTATGTGTAGGTCTGGCGGTTTCGGTTGCCTAGAGTGTGCCTTCTGTAGTGGAGGTTTAGCACTCTACATTTTGGTAGCCACTTCTAGCAAGTATTTCTTCTTTGTCATCCTGAGGATGTCTGCGTGTTCTTGACTCAGGTGTTTACCTTCGTCTGGGTCTGCTACATGTAATTTTGCCTGAATTCCTCAGGGTTCTGAGTTTGGATGATGTTTGGTGTCCGTTTTCAGTTGTTCCTAGGCGCTGGTTGATTTGCTGCCTGGCAAGTGAAGGGTTCCTCTTTGAAACCAGCGGTTTGTGCCTTGATTGAGTGCTAGCTAGCTGTTTAAATCCTTGCAGGATGTCAGGAGAACTTTTTCTCTGTTCTGCTACCGGTGTGGTTTCTATTTGGATTGGGTGTTGCTTCCCCTTGTTGTCAGGACCCATTTAGGTCTTACAAGCTTAGTTTGATAGGGGGGTTTTCATTTTATGGAGTTTGTGGTAAGCTTTCGGTTCCCATTTGGTTCTTCCTTGCCTTATTTCTTTGGGAATTTCGGCGGGGGTTCCCTTCGCTAATAAAGGGTGTGTGGTGGGGGACCGACTGTTGGGCGACGGTGTCTCCCGGAGGACTGTTGGCTCAGTTGTGTCTGATGTTGCGGTCTCTAGCTAGGCTTCCGGGCTATCTGCTGGTCAGTGTCCTTGGGGCCTTTTCCCTTTTTGTTTTCTCGGCTTCAGACAAAGCGGGGTATTTTGTTGGTTAGTGGTTTCAGGCCTGGTGCCCTCAGAATGGGCCGCCTATTGTACCCTCCCGTTTTGGCATTCAGTGTCCTCTTTAGCTTGGGTATTGTTTTCCCAAAAGTAATAAATGCAGCTGTGGACTCTTTCCATTTAGGAAGAAAAACATAAATTGTGCTTACCTGATAATTTTCTTTTCCCCACCCGTCTTTTTTTTTTTTTTTTTTTTTTTTATGTGGGGCGTCTTTGTTTTTATTCTTCTGGCACCTTTTATTCTTCTGAGGGCACCAGGCCTAAAACCACTACCCAACAAAATACCCCGCTTTGTCTGAAACCGAGAAAACAAAAAGAGGGAGAGAATCCCTCTCTTGGTGGATCCGTCTGGGTCAGCTGGCCCAGGGGACATCATTCTTGAGGCCATCCTGGGAGATTGTGACCACGGATGCAAGTCTATCAGGATGTGGAGTTGTTTGGGGTGCCAGAAGGGTTCAGGGCAGGTGGACTCGAGAGGAGTCGACTCTACCGATAAATATTTTGGAACTTCGAGCGATATTCAATGCTCTGAGGGCTTGGCCCCACCTGGGGTCGTCCCGATTCATCAGATCCCAGTTGGACAACATTACTTGGGTGGCTTACATAAACCATCAGAGGGGAACGAGAAGCTCCCTAGCCATTAGGGAGGTATCTCGGATTCTGAAATGGGCAGACACTCACAATTGTTCGCTCGCAACGATCTACATTCTGGGTGTGGGCAACTGGGAAGTGGACTTTCTCAGTAGACAATCGTTTTATCCGGGGGAATGGTCTCTTCATCCAAAGGTGTTTGTGAAGATCTGCAACAGATGGGGGACCCTGGAGATAGAACTCATGGCATCCAGACTCAACTTCAAGCTACCCAGATACGGGTCACGATCCAGGGATCCTCAGGCAGAACTGATAGATGCCTTAGCGGTTCCTTGGGAGTTCAATCTAATTTACATATTTCCACCGTTACCACTTCTTCCTTGAGTGGTGGCCCGTATCAAACAGGAGCAAGCTTCGACCATACTGATTGCTCCATTGTGGTTTGCGGATCTGGTGGAGATGTCTTTGTCTCTTCCATGGAGGTTACCCTGGCACAGAGATCTGCTTGTTCAAGGTCCCTTTCTTCACCAAATCTCAATTCTTTGAGGCTGACTGCGTGGAGATTGAACGCCTAGTCTTGGCTAAGAGAGGTTTTTCTGAGAGAGAAATTGATACTCTCATCCAGGCCAGGAAGCCGGTCACTCGTCGCATCTATCATAAGGTGTGGAGGACATACTTATCCTGGTGTGAGGAACGTGGATATCCCTGGCACAAGGTTAGGGTATCCAGGATTTTGGCCTTTCTCCAGGATGGGCTGGATAAGGGTCTTGCCGCCAGTTCCTTAAGGGGACAGATTTCGGTGTTGTCAGTGCTGTTACATAAGAAGCTAGCGGGGCTTCCTGATGTTAAGTCCTTTGTTCAGGCTCTGTCTTGGATCAGACCTATCTTTAGAAATTTGGCTCCTCCTTGGAGCTTAAACTTGGTTCTTAAGGTTTTGCAGAAGGCTCCGTTTGAGCCTATGCATGCGCTTCACAGTAAGATTCTTTCCTGGAAGGTCCTATTTCTTCTGGCTATTGCATCGGCTCGCAGGGTCTCTGAGTTAGCGGCCTTGCAATCTGAACCCCCTTACCTGGTTTTTCACGCTGATGAGGATGTGCTTCGCACTGGGTTAGGATTTCTTCCCAAAGTGGTGTCAGATTGTAACATCAATCAGGAAATAGTAGTTCCTTCATTGTATCCTAATCCTTCTTCGTCTAAGGAGAGGTTACTACATAACTTGGATGTGGTTTGAACCTTGAAGTTTTATCTTCAGGCCACAAAAGATTTCAGACAGACTTCGTCCTTATTTGTGGTGTATTCAGGGAAGACACTTCTCTGTCTTTTTGGTTGAGGAGCATTATCCGTTTGTCCTATGAGACAGCGGGACATAAGCCTCCTCAGAAGATTACGGCTCACTCAACTAGGGTCTGTAAGAACGAGGCCTCTGTGGAACAGATGTGTAAGGTGGCTACTTGGTCCTCCTTACATACTTTTACAAAGTTTTACAAATTTGATGTCTTTGCCTCGGCAGAAGCTGTGTTTGGGAGAAAGTTCTGCAGGCTGTGGTGCCCTCAGTATAGGGTCTGCCTCCTTTTACCCTCCTGTTTTTTTGTTCATTCGGTGTCCTCTAGATAGAGCTTGGGTATTTATTCCCACAAGTAATGAATGAAGCAGTGGACTCTACTCCCATTAAGATGGAAAACATAAATTATGCTTACCTGATAATTTCATTTCCATCTGTGGGAGGAGAGTCCACTGCTCCCGCCAGTTTGCTCCGGTGAGCGTACCTAAATTTAATATTACTTTTCTGGCACCTTTTATACCCTGATATTACTTCTTCTACTGTTCCTTGTTCCCTTGGCAGAATGACTGGGGGATGAGGGGAGTAGGGGAGGTATTTTAAGCCTTATGGCTGGGATGTCTTTGCCTCCTCCTGGTGGCCAGGTTCTTAATTCCCACAAGTAATGAATGAAGCAGTGGACTCTCCTCCCACAGATGGAAATGAAATTATCAGGTAAGCATAATTTTCTTTATGCTTATTTATGCTAATGAGCATGACAGGTATTTTTTTCCAGAAAAGGTGGCAACCCTAATGTTTTGTGTTTGAATTTTCAGCTTCCAGCTAATAGTGGTTTTAAGAGCAATGTCTCTCATGGCATCTATCAACTGGGTATTAGCATGCTCTTATGTGATATTTCTGCCGAACTTAGTCCTCTATACAAAAAGATACGCCACATATTTTCAAGAAGGTTTGCTTTAATCCGCAATATATTTTGATGCATATTCAAAAAGGAATGCTCTAACATACCTAGAAACGCAGGCAGTTACCCAGGAGCTAATCAGTGCCGTTTGGAGTCACATGATCGCAGTGACGATTATGTGACTTCCTTTCTGGCCAACTGTTTGCATTCTCAAGTTGGGCAGATGCCTCTGTCCTGAAGGGGTTAAAGGACCAGTCAGCACAGATTTGCATAATCAACAAATGCAAGACAACAAGACAATGCAATACCACTTAGTCTGAACTTCAAATGAGTAGTAGATTTTTGTTCTGACCATTTTAAAAGTTATGTCTATTTCCACTCCCCCTGTACCATGTGTCAGCCATCAGCCAATCACAAATACATATATGTGACAGCCATCAGCCAATCACAAACGCATACACGTTTACTCTTGCACATGCTCAGTAGGAGCTGGTGACTCAAAAAGTTTGAATATAAAAAGACTGTGCACATTTAGTTAATGGAAGTAAATTGGAAAGTTGTTTAAAATTGCTGCTCTATCTGAATAATGAAAGTTTATTTTTCACTTGAGTGCTCACTGGCTAATAAACGACCCACTGCTTCATTTTTTGACAGTGACACTTTTTTTTCTCAGAACAGGCTTATTAATTTTACAAAAAAACAGTAGATTTTAAAATGCCCACTTTTCGATACATAGCAAATAAAATGATTTATGCCCCTTTAAAACAATTTTAGTGGAAAACAGTTAAAATAAAAGGGAGTTTCTAGCAAAAACTGAAAGGCACTTGAGTTCTTTTAGTATCGGAATATCCCTGGTTTAGTGATTTTTCTTTATTATTATTATTTATTTTATATTTTTCTTTTTAAATTCTAACCAAGCACACAACATGTAGACCATACACACACGGGGTGGGGAAAAAAAGGTCATTTCTAAACCAGGGCTCGACAAATCTGTTTAAAATTTAGGAGCTGAGCCAAACAGTGATATTGGTGTATAGATATAACACATAAGGTTAGGAGCCAGTGGCTCCCAGGCTCCTGGGTTTGTCGAGCCCTGTTGTAAACAGTTTTAATGTTTCTGCGGCAATAACAGAATCATTTTATATTTTTAGTCTCTTTTTTTAAAGGGACAGTAGACACCTTGTAATAACAAGAAATTTGTTATGTAGCTATAGCATTAGAATAACATATCAACCTAGTCAACAATTTTAAAACTAAATAACATCCTTTTTACTGCGGTTATTTTTCGAAAGCCAAACTCTACCCACCATTTGCCTTATTTAGAGGAGAAAATCTGGGCTTTATTCCGCAGGCAAAAAGGCTAGCCACTGTTATAAAGTTAATTTTTTTGCAGTTGTTATCTGATAAAGCAAGCAAGGGATAGATTTGTAGCAGAGTTAGCCTTGATAAATCAACCGTGTAAATTTCAAGTTCTGAGCATTAGAAATTGCTTAATTTTCAGAGCTAAATTACATGAAAAGGGGGCAAAATTAATAATGAAACTACGTCGCAAAGTTGTGCATTATTTTGTTTTGCATTACCAAACATTTTATATAAAAATCTGTGTTCACTGTCCCTTTAAAGGGATACTGAACCCAAATATTTTTCTTTCATGATTCGGATAGAGCATGCAATTTTAAGCAACTTTCTAATTTACTTCTGTTATCAATTTTTCTTCAATCCCTTGATATCTTTATTTGAAAAGGAAGGCATCTAAGCTAACTAGCCAGCAAATTTGTGGTTCAGAACCATGGACAGCATTTTTTTATTGGTGCTGTCCAATCAGCAAGGACAACCCAGGTTGTTCACCAAAAATGGGCCGGCATCTAAACTTAAATTCTTGCTTTTCAAATAAATATACCAAGAGAATGAAGAAAATTTGATAATAGGGAGTACATTAGAAAGTTGCTTAAAATTGCATGCTCTATCTGAATCACAAAAGAAAAAATTTGGGTACAGTGTCCCTTTAAGTTGGAAAGGTTATATAGAAAGAAAAAAAGAAGCTTTTAAAATTTGTTATGGATATGCAAGAGACATGGGAATAATAATTTTGGCTTCATGTCTCCTCTGTTGCGCTTGTTTATATGGATTTTGCTACACTTTTCCATTGCGGGTATTTAAATGTTATTTCTAGCGATAAGGTTTTTAAAACTCTAATTGCCTTACACATTTTACTTTCACCTTTGTCTGCTTCTCATTTTATCAGATTACGTTCTCCTTTCTCCTCTTTGTCCTGCCCCGAGTCCTCCATTACCCCCTCCTCGTCGCACCACGTGCTGTGTGCCCAATTAACGCAGATGTTTGTCCAACCAATTTATTGGCTCTGAAAAAGAATTCTTTCGTTTCAGCAGCTCAACTGCTAGGTCTGTTCACTGTTAAAATAACATCACACCTCTAGTATTATCCCCGTACTCAATATCTGAAAATACATTTCTTGGCAGGGAAAGCTCCTCTTGCAGGGAAAAGCTGAATTCATACACAGGAACTGTGGGATTACTAGGATGTTTTACAGGTCCCTTGTAACGCCAACAGGTCCTATAAATGCTTAATGGAAAAACAGACCTGCAGCAGACCTTGCACAGGCAAACAGAGGTTGGATACTTTGATTTCTAGTGGCCCTAATCATTTATTTATCTAACTTTAAAGGGACAGTGTTGTTTTTCATTACTGACCCTAGATAGATATAGGATTAACCCCTGCAAATGGGTTAAACACTCAGATAAATTCTCCTTTGGGAGTCACAAGCATTGCAGCTCCTGTGCAGGAGACCTCCAGTTAGCCAAAATCATGAACAGCAGTTATATGAATTGCCAATCACAGCCAGTGTTTTGTTTGGGGACTGCAATGCTTCTCTTGAGCAATACTTAGCCCGTCATTTATACTGGTGTGTGTATGCAGTGTTTCCAGACAGGCAACGTATCTACATTCCGCCAGGGGCATCCACTTGCATTACTAAACACGGCATGAGCAAGCAATCATGCAGGCTTCGCCCCCTGTTCTCACGCAACCAATTGTTTGAGACCACAGATTCATAACTGAGGGCCTTTGTGTTTTACCGCTAAATTTATTCCACCATGCTTTTCAAAGGGTATATTCCTAATTTTTACTTTATTTGAAAAAAAAGTGTACTTAAAGGGACATTATACACTCATTTTTTCTTTGCATAAATGTTTTGTAGATGATCTATTTATATAGCCCATAAAGTTTTTTGTTTTTTTTAAAATGTATAGTTTTGCTTATTTTTAAATAACATTGCTCTGATTTCAGACTCCTAACCAAGCCCCAAAGTTTTATGAGAATACCGTCAGCTACCTTCTCCCGCTTGCTCCTGTTTGAGTAAAGGGTCTTTTCATATGCAAAAGAACGGGGAGGGGGGAGTGTCTTATTTCCCACTTGCAGTGGGCTTTCCAACTGCCTTTTCAACAGAGCTAAACTGAGAGCTTCTAAGTAAGTTTTTAAACAGTTTTATACTGGATTTTTATATCAGTATCTGTGCATCTTATTCTTTATAGTAGTGTCTATTACATGCAGTTATATGAAAATGAGTGTATACTATCCCTTTAATGGGGCAGTTGACTGAGGAAAGCATCTAAAAAAAGTTTGCTGTAGTGAAACATGCTGCAGGCACACCCTTTCAAATGGGCCAGTCTCGCTCCCAACCCAGCTGGGAGATTGATTTCTTCTGCTTCCTCTTGTTTACGTAGCATTTTTTTTTTTTTTTTTAGCCAGTTCTAACATTTTAAGTAAAAGTGGTTATTTCAATGGCAGAATTGGGGTAAAATAGCTTTTTGTAAAGTATTTTGGGGAATACGTTAAAGGGACAGTAAACACTGCATATTCCCCATTGTCTTTTCAGTTTGATCTATAACTTTTATTTGACCTAGACTTTCCCTTTATTGGGCAGTTTGTGCAGCTAGCAGTAGTGTAAACCTAATGCATAGGCCTTTCAGTGCCTGTGATGCTGTAAATCATGTCACAGGTTATCAATGTTGGATGCTATTTTTATATTTATTTATGTTGCGTAAGTTCTGTAAAGCTTATTGTAGGATTTTTCACTCCCTGCCACATACATTTATAGTGTGTAATTGTTTTCCATTCACTGGAACTTTCTCAGAACTGTAAAACATTTACATTAACAGGTTTCTATTGAATATTTAACATATGAACAGTTTTCCTTCTTCACTCAAGTGCACATTTTATACTTCATTATAGAACATATTAAACGCCCTTTTGACACAAGTCTTTCGGCGATCCATCACACTACTGCTACTTTTTATTTCCTGCCGTTTTCACCACCAGCAATCAGATTACTTGAACTTGGCTACTTGTAGCAAAGGAATAGAAGATAATAAAAATGTGCTGGCTCCCAATACTGTCACAATTTTTCACAGCAGAGTAATATTTTCACAGCTCCTGGTTTCCATGAAATCTGTCACCTCTATGAAAAATATACAGCCTTAATCATCAGATAATATCCCCCAAGGGGCTGTACAGATTATTTCAGAGCTCTGCTCCCATATAAAACCAGTTGAGAATATTTAAAGGGGAAGCAATATCCTCGGTCTTACCACCTGGTACATTTTATCAAACTTACATTTCATCTTTGCTAAATCCCCCTGCAGAGCTGTGGCCCAGTTGCTTCTTATCTGACTAACTCTCTGGAAGGGTCTGTGCTTTGATCAACTAAAGCCGAAAATGAGCAAGTTAATATTTGTTTGCTGGAAAGAAAGCTGTTTGTTTTTATTTTGAATCGAACAGGTAGAGCATGTTTGTTTACATCTGGGCTCTAAGGACTGATTCCTCACTGGCCAATAAGCAAAGCAGTGACAAAAAAGCTGTAATACATCTTAAAACTACCTATTTTTGATTGTGTATACTTATTCTAGATTTACTACGTGCTATATGCACAGAAAGTGAGCAATTTTGCTTTATAACTACATATAACAGACCCCCCATGAGTGCTGCTTTAATTACGGTTTCAGTTGTGGCGAGTGGTGCAGCCAATCACAAGCCATACTTCCTGTTCCATTGAAGAAAAACATTTCTGCTTGTGTTATTAAAGGGACAATCAAGTTAAAATTAAACTTCCATGATTCAGATGGAGCATGCAATGTTAAATGACTTTCCAATGAACTTAACTAACTAAATGTGCACAGTCTTTTTATATTTACACTTTTTGAGTCACCAGCTCCTACTGAGCATGTGCAAAAATTCACAGAATATACGTATATCCATTTGTGATTGGCTGATGGCTGTCACATGATACAGGGGGAGTGGCAATAGACATAACGTTGAAATTTGTCATAAAAAAATCTACTACTCATTTAATGTTCAGACTAAGTGCTATTGCCTTGTCTTTTTATCATGCATTTGTTGATTATGAAAACCTACTGTATTTATTGGTGCTTTAAAGGATTTAGTTAACTGCTGATGATGATGGAGGTGCCAATAGTGATTTTTTTCAATGGGGCAGAAGGTATAGCTTGTGATTGGCTGTACCATCCACCGCTCAGATCTGAAGTGGAAAAAAAAAGATCAATAGGAGTGTTCACTGGGGCCTGTTATATCTATATTTTAATCGCGTTTGTAACGCGTCCGTCACCAGTTGTGCACGCATCCTCAAAGGAATGTTGGCAGCCAAAAGAATCCACCTGGATGCAGCGTAGGCAAACTAAGCCTTTAAAAAAAAAAAAATGCAACCACCCGCTTGAAATTACTAAAAAAAAACAACACGTAACTGCCCACAAGAAATAAAAAAAACCTGCACAAAGTATTAAGAAAAGAAAAATAACTGCCCGCACGAAGTATAAAGAAAAAAAAGAAACTTAACTGCCTGTACTAAGTATTAACAACAAAAACTAACCCTTAAATCGCTAAACTCCCACAACAGAAACTACCTAACCCTTACACCGCCAAACCCCCACAACGCCAACTAAATAAATTACAATATTAACTCATAAACTACCAAACCCTACAACCCGAACTAACTAATTATACACCCACAGCGCAATAAACCTGATTAACCCCTAACCCGCCAACCCGCCACAACGCAAATAACTAATTTTATTACTAAGCCCTCTAACCTAACACCCCCTAAATTAACCCCAATTACTACTAAATTACACTAAAATAAAAAATCCTAACATTATCTAACAATACAAAAAATAAAAAAGTCTAACATTACAGAAAAAAATTAAAAAATTAAACCTAATCCTTATGAAAATAAAAAAAATCCCCCCTAACAGTAAAAAAACCCCACCCACCAAACCCCCCAAAATAAAAACCTAACACAAAAAAAAACGAAATTACCCATTGCCCCTAAAGGAGCATTTGGATGGACATTGCCCTTAAAAGGACATTCAGCTCTTTTACAGCCCATTAAATCCCTAATCTTTAAAAATATATTTTTTTTTTCCTAAAACTAAGCCCCAAATACAGTAGGTACTCACCGTTTCTTTAGTCCGGCGGAGAAGGTCTTCTTCTAGGCGGCTCCATCATCTTCTATCTTCATCCAGAGCGGAGGTGCAGAGCTGGCTTCCCCAATTCATGAATAGTCAGCGGCAGTCCTCAGCGGCGTGTCCGTCGCACACTAAAGATTTCAAAATTTCGGCCAATAGGAATGCAAGGTACCCCAAATTGATTGCGGTACCTTCCATTCAATTTTTAGTGTACGCCGAATAATGGATGAAGAAGATCCTCCACGCCGCTGAGGACCGCCACTCCGGATCCGTGCATCGGGGAAGACCTCTCTGTGCCGCATTCGCACAGGATAAAGATAGAAGATGATGGAGCCGTCTGGAAGAAGACCTTCTCCTGAGTGCCCATACAAATTCCCCTTTAGGGGCAATGGGTAGTTTAGGTTTTTTAGTGTTAGGCTTTTTTATTTTGGGGGGGTTACTGTTAGGGGGTAATTGGTAATTTTTTTTAAAGTAAAAGAGTTGTTTAACTTAGGGCAATGACCTACAAAAGGCCCTTTTAAGGGCTATTGGTAGTTTAGTATTTGATTAGGGGGTGTTTTTATTTTGGGTTTATGTTTAAAAAATTTAATTTTGGATAGCTTTGTTTATTTTTTTTTCTCTAATTTTGCATTTTTTATTTTTATTAAAATTCGCTTGGGGGTTTGTATTTTTTAAACATAGACGGCCCTCTGGGCAGGCTTATCGCCTAGTGTAATTATAATGCAGTTAGCTCACTTTATCTGCATACAGTATGCACTACACCAGTGTTTCCCAATCGTGGTCCTCAAGTACCCCCAACAGGTCAGGTTTTCATTATAGCTGAATCAGTGCACAGTTGAAGTAATGCAGTATAATTATATTTAGCATTTACTGTCCTTTAATATTTGTACAGTTTCTTACATATAGCTTAGGAGAGGATTATAATTGAAATGTCTTATAATTATATGTAGGTTTGTTACAAATATGATAAACTGCATTTTATTTTATCAATAACTAATTTGATTCCTCTTTAAAATGTTCCCTACATTGCTTTGTAATCTATATAAAGAATTTTACACATCCCTGGATTTTCTGATTTGTAAATCTTGCAATTAAAATGATCTTCCTAATATTAGACCCAAGCTGAACATAAAGTCAAATGAATATTTTTAAACTACATGGTATACTATGTATCATGAATGTTTCATTATTTCCATGTAAGTTTCAAAATAGAGTGGTTGGTTTACATTAACCCCTTAATGACCAAGGACGTACGCCACACGTCCTCAAAAAAAAGACAGTTAATGACCGAGGACGTGTGGCGTACGTCCTTGGTCTGGAAAGCAGCTGGAAGCGATCCTGCACGCTTCCAGCTGCTTTCCGGTTATTGCAGTGATGCCTCGATATCGAGGCATCCTGCAATAACCCCCCTTGGCCATCCGATGCAGAGAGAGCCACTCTGTGGCCCTCTCTGCACCGGACATCGGTGGCCGGTATCGTTGGTGGGTGGGAGCAAGTCTGGGAGGCGGGTGGTCGGCCATCGATGTGCCGAATGGAGTGGAGGGGGGCGGGATCGGGGGCGGGAGGGGCGGGAGCGCGCACGGGAGCGCGCGCGTGCACGGGGGGCGGCGGGCGGGCGCGTGCACGGGGCGGGAGCGGGAGGGAACCGCTGCACTACAGAAAAATAAACTGGGAGAAGTAAAAAAAATAAAGTTTTTAAAGCTGTTAATAAACAGCTAAGGGACATGGAAGGGGTGGGGGGTTGATCTTGGGGGGGGGGGGGGAAGCTACACTACAGAAAAAATCATTTAAAAAAATAAAAAGGCACATTTTTTTGACTACACTGGGTACTGGCAGACAGCTGCCAGTACCCAAGATGGCGCCCATTAAGGCAGAGGGGGAGGGTTAGAGAGCAGTTTGGTGGGGGATCAGTGAGGCTGGGAGCTAAGGGGGGATCCTACACAGCAGCATATGTAAATATGCTAAAAAAACACAAATAAAGCCCAAATATAGCTTTTATTTTAGTACTGGCAGAGTTTCTGCCAGTACTTAAGATGGCGGGGACAATTGTGGGGTGGGGGAGGGAAGAGAGCTGTTTGGGAGGGATCAGGGGGTCTCATGTTTCAGGTGGGAGGCTGAGCTCTACACTAAAGCTAAAATTAACCCTGCAAGCTCCCTACAAGCTACATAATTAACCCCTTCACTGCTAGCCATAATACACGTGTGAAATGCAGCGGCATTTGGCGGCCTTCTAATTACCAAAAAGCAACGCCAAAGTCATATATGTCTGCTATTTCTGAACAAAGGGGATCCCAGAGAAGCATTTACAACCATTTGTGCCATAATTGCACAAGCTGTTTGTAAATGATTTCAGTGAGAAACCTAAAATTGTGAAAAATTTAACGTTTTTTTTTAATTTGATCGCATTTGGCGGTGAAATGGTGGCATGAAATATACCAAAATTGGCCTAGATCAATACTAGGGGTTGTCTACTACACTACACTAAAGCTAAAATTATCCCTAAAGGCTCCCTACATGCTCCATAATTAACCCCTTCACTGCTGGGCATAATACACGTGTAGTGCGCAGTGGCATTTAGCAGCCTTCTAATTACTAAAAAGCAACGCCAAAGCCATATATGTCTGCTATTTCTGAACAAAGGGGATCCCAGAGAAGAATTTACAACCATTTAAGCCATAATTACACAAGCTGTTTGTAAATAATTTCAGTGAGAAACCAAAAGTTTGTGAAAAAAATTGTAAAAAAGTGAACGATTTTTTGTATTTAATCGCATTTGGCGGTGAAATGGTGGCATGAAATATACCAAAATGGGCCTAGATGAATACTTTGGGATGTCTACTAAAAAAAAATATATACATGTCAATGGATATTCAGAGATTCCTGAAAGATATTAGTGTTCTAATGTAACTAGCGCTAATTTTGAAAAATAATGGTTTGGAAATAGCAAAGTGCTAATTGTATTTATGGCCCTATAACTTACAAAAAAAGCAAAGAACATGTAAACATTGGGTATTTCTAAACTCAGGACAAAATTTAGAAACTATTTAGCATGGGTGTTTTTTGGTAGTTGTAGATGTGTAACAGATTTTGGGGGTCATAGTTAGAAAAAGTGTGTTTTTTTCAATTTTTTCCTCATATTTTATATTTTTTTTTATAGTAAATGATAAGATATGATGAAAATAATGGTATCTTTAGAAAGTCCATTTAATGGCGAGAAAAACGGTATATAATATGTGTGGGTACAGTAAATGAGTAAGAGGAAAATTACAGCTAAACACAAACACCGCAGAAATGTAAAAATAGCCTTGGTCCCAAACGGACAGAAAATGGAAAAGTGCTGTGGTCATTAAGGGGTTAACCATATTGACATACTGACGTAGGGTAGGCTGTTACGTAACATACCATCAATCGCATTCTGGCCCCAAATACTCTTTTATATGCAATAAAACTGAAACAAGTGTGCCAAGCTGGGGTGAGACAAATTCCAGAGCTTTGGCCACTGGGCTTCTAATTTTATGTTTAAAGTGATGGTAAATTCTAGCGTTTCAAAAATGCTAGTGTTTACCATCACTAAAGATAAAGGCAACCTTCATTCATCAGTTTAACCAAAACAAAAACTGATGAATAGGTATCTTTATTTTGCTGTGGCCTCCGTGCTAACCTAAGTGCCTCCAGCCGCCAACAGCACAGCCAGAGGCGTAACTAGAAACCACAGGGCTCAGGTACAAGAATCTTAGAAGGGACCCCCCAAAATTTTTTTTGATACATACCTTTTTTTTTTTCTTTACATGTCTGCAAAAGGAGGTACCCTGTGCCCACAGACTGTGAGATGGTCTGACCCCTATTACTGTATATAGTGACACTGTTTAACCCACCAGTACTGTATATAGTGAGTTAGTGACACAGTCTGTAATGTGCCGGTGAGATGGCTGGCCTGACCCTACCCTCCCCAGTACTTTATAAAGTGACCACAGTAGTCTGCGACATGGTCCAGCTCCCCCATACTGTATATAGTGGCACTGTATAGTGACACTGTTTACCTCCCCCCCCCATGCTGTAGTAACAAGGTCTGTAATTTGCTGGTTCCACAAACATACACACACACATAAATATACACACACACACACATAAACACCAATGGGTAAAACAGAAACACTAACCCCTGTAGTCAGACACACTAGTGAAACATCACATCACACTGATTTCAGTGCAGGCAGTGGCAGGTCAACGTTTTATATTGGGGGGAAAAATTAAGCTGGGCCCCCACCTTCGGGGGCCCGGTCGCAGTTGCGACCTCTGCACCTCCTGTAGTTCGGCCCATGAGCACAGCACAGTTTGTCAGTGCGGTGACATTTCATACTGTTAGCCAATAGCTGTACTAGCCTGCAGCATAATGCCGAATGTCAAGCACAGCTATTGGCTAAGATATGGAAACATTGAAAAAACTGAGCTGTGCTTTGGGCGGCCAGTGGCACTTAGGTTAGCACTAAAGCAACGCCAAAATAAAGGTACCTATTAATCAGGCTTTGTTTTTTCAAATGATGAATGAAGGTGCCTTAATTTCTAGTGATGGTAAATCCTAGCGTTTTTGAAACACTAGCATTTTCCATCACTTTAAGGTTAAAGGGGCAGTTACCCCCTTGGGATTTTTATATAAAATATTTACTTATGCGTAATGAAACAACTTTGCAATATATTCTAATTATTTATGTTGCCGTCTTTTCATGTAATTTATCTCTAAAAATTGAGCAATTTTTTTTAAAATCTTTATTTAACCAAAAGAGGAGGGATAGAGAGCGCAAAAGAGGAGGGATAGAGAGCGCAAAAGAGGAGGGATAGAGAGCGCAAAAGAGGAGGGATAGAGAGCGCAAAAGAGGAGGGATAGAGAGCGCAAAAGAGGAGGGATAGAGAGCGCAAAAGAGGAGGGATAGAGAGCGCAAAAGAGGAGGGATAGAGAGCGCAAAAGAGGAGGGATAGAGAGCGCAAAAGAGGAGGGATAGAGAGCGCAAAAGAGGAGGGATAGAGAGCGCAAAAGAGGAGGGAGAGAGAGCGCAAAAGAGGAGGGAGAGAGAGCGCAAAAGAGGAGGGAGAGAGAGCGCAAAAGAGGAGGGAGAGAGAGCGCAAAAGAGGAGGGAGAGAGAGCGCAAAAGAGGAGGGAGAGAGAGCGCAAAAGAGGAGGGAGAGAGAGCGCAAAAGAGGAGGGAGAGAGAGCGCAAAAGAGGAGGGAGAGAGAGCGCAAAAGAGGAGGGAGAGAGAGCGCAAAAGAGGAGGGAGAGAGAGCGCAAAAGAGGAGGGAGAGAGAGCGAGAGAGCAAAAGAAAGGAGAGAGAGAGAGAGAGCAAAAGAAAGGAGAGAGAGCAAAAGAAAGGAGAGAGAGCAAAAGAAAGGAGAGCAAAAGAAAGGAGAGCAAAAGAAAGGAGAGAGAGCAAGCAAAAGAAAGGAGAGAGAGCAAGCAAAAGAGAGGGGAGAGAGCAAGCAAAAGAGAGGGGAGAGAGCAAGCAAAAGAGAGGGGAGAGAGAGAGAACAAGAGAGGGGAGAGAGAGAGAACAAGAGAGGGGAGAGAGAGAGAACAAGAGAGGGGAGAGAGAGAGAACAAGAGAGGGGAGAGAGAGAGAACAAGAGAGGGGAGAGAGAGAGAACAAGAGAGGGGAGAGAGAGAGAACAAGAGAGGGGAGAGAGAGAGAACAAGAGAGGGGAGAGAGAGAGAACAAGAGAGGGGAGAGAGAGAGAACAAGAGAGGGGAGAGAGAGAGAGAACAAGAGAGGGGAGAGAGAGAGAGAACAAGAGAGGGGAGAGAGAGAGAACAAGAGAGGGGAGAGAGAGAGAACAAGAGAGGGGAGAGAGAGAGAGAACAAGAGAGGGGAGAGAGAGAGAGAACAAGAGAGGGGAGAGAGAGAGAGAACAAGAGAGGGGAGAGAGAGAGAGAACAAGAGAGGGGAGAGAGAGAGAGAACAAGAGAGGGGAGAGAGAGAGAACAAGAGAGGGGAGAGAGAGAGAACAAGAGAGGGGAGAGAGAGAGAACAAGAGAGGGGAGAGAGAGAGAACAAGAGAGGGGAGAGAGAGAGAACAAGAGAGGGGAGAGAGAGAGAACAAGAGAGGGGAGAGAGAGAGAACAAGAGAGGGGAGAGAGAGAGAACAAGAGAGGGGAGAGAGAGAGAACAAGAGAGGGGAGAGAGAGAGAACAAGAGAGGGGAGAGAGAGAGAACAAGAGAGGGGAGAGAGAGAGAACAAGAGAGGGGAGAGAGAGAGAACAAGAGAGGGGAGAGAGAGAGAACAAGAGAGGGGAGAGAGAGAGAACAAGAGAGGGGAGAGAGAGAGAACAAGAGAGGGGAGAGAGAGAGAACAAGAGAGGGGAGAGAGAGAGAACAAGAGAGGGGAGAGAGAGAGAACAAGAGAGGGGAGAGAGAGAGAACAAGAGAGGGGAGAGAGAGAGAACAAGAGAGGGGAGAGAGAGAGAACAAGAGAGGGGAGAGAGAGAGAACAAGAGAGGGGAGAGAGAGAGAACAAGAGAGGGGAGAGAGAGAGAACAAGAGAGGGGAGAGAGAGAGAACAAGAGAGGGGAGAGAGAGAGAACAAGAGAGGGGAGAGAGAGAGAACAAGAGAGGGGAGAGAGAGAGAACAAGAGAGGGGAGAGAGAGAGAACAAGAGAGGGGAGAGAGAGAGAACAAGAGAGGGGAGAGAGAGAGAACAAGAGAGGGGAGAGAGAGAGAACAAGAGAGGGGAGAGAGAGAGAACAAGAGAGGGGAGAGAGAGAGAGCAAGAGAGGGGAGAGAGAGAGAACAAGAGAGGGGAGAGAGAGAGAACAAGAGAGGGGAGAGAGAGAGAACAAGAGAGGGGAGAGAGAGAGAACAAGAGAGGGGAGAGAGAGAGAACAAGAGAGGGGAGAGAGAGAGAACAAGAGAGGGGAGAGAGAGAGAACAAGAGAGGGGAGAGAGAGAGAACAAGAGAGGGGAGAGAGAGAGAACAAGAGAGGGGAGAGAGAGAGAACAAGAGAGGGGAGAGAGAGAGAACAAGAGAGGGGAGAGAGAGAGAACAAGAGAGGGGAGAGAGAGAGAACAAGAGAGGGGGAGAGAGAGAGAACAAGAGAGGGGAGAGAGAGAGAACAAGAGAGGGGAGAGAGAGAGAACAAGAGAGGGGAGAGAGAGAGAACAAGAGAGGGGAGAGAGAGAGAACAAGAGAGGGGAGGGAGAGAGAAAGAACAAGAGAGGGGAGAGAGAGAGAACAAGAGAGGGGGGAGAGAGAGAACAAGAGAGGGGGGAGAGAGAGAACAAGAGAGGGGGGAGAGAGAGAACAAGAGAGGGGGGAGAGAGAGAACAAGAGAGGGGGGAGAGAGAGAACAAGAGAGGGGGGAGAGAGAGAACAAGAGAGGGGGAGAGAGAGAGAACAAGAGAGGGGGGAGAGAGAGAGAACAAGAGAGGGGGGAGAGAGAGAGAACAAGAGAGGGGGAGAGAGAGAGAACAAGAGAGGGGAGAGAGAGAGAACAAGAGAGGGGAGAGAGAGAGAACAAGAGAGGGGAGAGAGAGAGAACAAGAGAGGGGAGAGAGAGAGAACAAGAGAGGGGAGAGAGAGAGAACAAGAGAGGGGAGAGAGAGAGAACAAGAGAGGGGAGAGAGAGAGAACAAGAGAGGGGAGAGAGAGAGAACAAGAGAGGGGAGAGAGAGAGAACAAGAGAGGGGAGAGAGAGAGAACAAGAGAGGGGAGAGAGAGAGAACAAGAGAGGGGAGAGAGAGAGAACAAGAGAGGGGAGAGAGAGAGAACAAGAGAGGGGAGAGAGAGAGAACAAGAGAGGGGAGAGAGAGAGAACAAGAGAGGGGAGAGAGAGAGAACAAGAGAGGGGAGAGAGAGAGAACAAGAGAGGGGAGAGAGAGAGAACAAGAGAGGGGAGAGAGAGAGAACAAGAGAGGGGAGAGAGAGAGAACAAGAGAGGGGAGAGAGAGAGAACAAGAGAGGGGGGAGAGAGAGAACAAGAGAGGGGAGAGAGAGAGAACAAGAGAGGGGAGAGAGAGAGAACAAGAGAGGGGAGAGAGAGAGAACAAGAGAGGGGAGAGAGAGAGAACAAGAGAGGGGAGAGAGAGAGAACAAGAGAGGGGAGAGAGAGAGAACAAGAGAGGGGAGAGAGAGAGAACAAGAGAGGGGAGAGAGAGAGAACAAGAGAGGGGAGAGAGAGAGAACAAGAGAGGGGAGAGAGAGAGAACAAGAGAGGGGAGAGAGAGAGAAAAAGAGAGGGGAGAGAGAGAGAACAAGAGAGGGGAGAGAGAGAGAACAAGAGAGGGGAGAGAGAGAGAACAAGAGAGGGGAGAGAGAGAGAACAAGAGAGGGGAGAGAGAGAGAACAAGAGAGGGGAGAGAGAGAGAACAAGAGAGGGGAGAGAGAGAGAACAAGAGAGGGGAGAGAGAGAGAACAAGAGAGGGGAGAGAGAGAGAACAAGAGAGGGGAGAGAGAGAGAACAAGAGAGGGGAGAGAGAGAGAACAAGAGAGGGGAGAGAGAGAGAACAAGAGAGGGGAGAGAGAGAGAACAAGAGAGGGGAGAGAGAGAGAACAAGAGAGGGGAGAGAGAGAGAACAAGAGAGGGGAGAGAGAGAGAACAAGAGAGGGGAGAGAGAGAGAACAAGAGAGGGGAGAGAGAGAGAACAAGAGAGGGGAGAGAGAGAGAACAAGAGAGGGGAGAGAGAGAGAACAAGAGAGGGGAGAGAGAGAGAACAAGAGAGGGGAGAGAGAGAGAACAAGAGAGGGGAGAGAGAGAGAACAAGAGAGGGGAGAGAGAGAGAACAAGAGAGGGGAGAGAGAGAGAACAAGAGAGGGGAGAGAGAGAGAACAAGAGAGGGGAGAGAGAGAGAACAAGAGAGGGGAGAGAGAGAGAACAAGAGAGGGGAGAGAGAGAGAACAAGAGAGGGGAGAGAGAGAGAACAAGAGAGGGGAGAGAGAGAGAACAAGAGAGGGGAGAGAGAGAGAACAAGAGAGGGGAGAGAGAGAGAACAAGAGAGGGGAGAGAGAGAGAACAAGAGAGGGGAGAGAGAGAGAACAAGAGAGGGGAGAGAGAGAGAACAAGAGAGGGGAGAGAGAGAGAACAAGAGAGGGGAGAGAGAGAGAACAAGAGAGGGGAGAGAGAGAGAACAAGAGAGGGGAGAGAGAGAGAACAAGAGAGGGGAGGGAGAGAGAACAAGAGAGGGGAGAGAGAGAGAACAAGAGAGGGGAGAGAGAGAGAACAAGAGAGGGGAGAGAGAGAGAACAAGAGAGGGGAGAGAGAGAGAACAAGAGAGGGGAGAGAGAGAGAACAAGAGAGGGGAGAGAGAGAGAACAAGAGAGGGGAGAGAGAGAACAAGAGAGGGGAGAGAGAGAGAACAAGAGAGGGGAGAGAGAGAGAACAAGAGAGGGGAGGGAGAGAGAACAAGAGAGGGGAGGGAGAGAGAACAAGAGAGGGGAGGGAGAGAGAACAAGAGAGGGGAGGGAGAGAGAACAAGAGAGGAGAGGGAGAGAGAACAAGAGAGGAGAGAGGGGAGGGAGAGAGAACAAGAGAGGGGAGAGAGAGAGAACAAGAGAGGGGAGAGAGAGAGAACAAGAGAGGGGAGAGAGAGAGAACAAGAGAGGGGAGAGAGAGAGAACAAGAGAGGGGAGAGAGAGAGAACAAGAGAGGGGAGAGAGAGAGAGAACAAGAGGGGAGAGAGAGAGAGAACAAGAGGGGAGGGAGAGAGAGAACAAGAGGGGAGAGAGAGAGGGGAGAGAGAGAGAACAAGAGAGGAGAGAGGGGAGGGAGAGAGAACAAGAGAGGAGAGAGGGGAGGGAGAGAGAACAAGAGAGGAGAGAGGGGAGGGAGAGAGAACAAGAGAGGAGAGAGGGGAGGGAGAGAGAACAAGAGAGGAGAGAGGGGAGGGAGAGAGAACAAGAGAGGAGAGAGGGGAGGGAGAGAGAACAAGAGAGGAGAGAGGGGAGGGAGAGAGAACAAGAGAGGAGAGAGGGGAGGGAGAGAGAACAAGAGAGAAGAGAGGAGAGGGAGAGAGAACAAGAGGGGAGGGAGAGCGAAAAAAGAGAGGGGAGAGAGAGTAAAAGAGAGGGGGGGAGAGGGAGAGAAAAAAATCCTTTGGCCTTTGTAACACAGCCCGCTCATGTTTATCTTCATCTCTACTTTTCATTGTGTCCTCTGTGCCACGTCCCTTTAACATTCTGTTGGAGGGCCACAGGGCATGGTTCTAGGTCATTTTCTTTTTCAATCTAATCGGGATTTATATATCACCTGTAATCTGCTGATATCCAAAGCAAACAGCTTCTGCCCTACCCATTTATGTTACCAGCTAGCCTTCCTGAAGGTTCTCTCATTATCTAAAGCTCAGCTTCTCCAAAACAGAGATCCCCCCCCCCCCAACCTTCATCCACTGTCCTTAAACCCCAAATCTCAATTTATGTTGACCACTCTGTCATCACTTCAACCCCTCATGCTTTTCTGCCTTATGGTCACATTTAATTTAGAAATGTAATTTGCTTCTCACATTCAGTGCCTCACTAACTCCCTCGTATATCTCTAAAAGTCACTGCTTCCTCACACACGACACAATTAGGATTCTTTATCATATTCCACCTTGACCATCATTGCTGGTCTTCCAAGCTATTGTATGTCCTCCGTCTAGTATGAATGTCTCTTCCAGACTCCTCATCTGCTGAGTCTTTCTACCGGTCCTTCCTTTTGCTTCTTTCATCCACAAGAATAAAATTCAGAATCTCGGCCATAATATACTACACATAACACTACACTCTCCTATAGCTCAGGGTTTTCATGCAAAATATTCTCTCTTCCTCCCTGCCCAAGACTTTTCCTTTTTCAGTTCTTCACATTCCTTTTTGCGTGACTTTTGTAGAACTGCACATATTCTGTGAAATTCCTAGCCTAATTCTGTAAATTTTGCCTCAAGCTTTTGGTGTTTCAAGTGTTTCCTAAAACACACCTGTTCAAGGATAGATACAACCTATGTTAACGTTTATTTGATTTCTTATCCCAGATGCATCAATTTCTCTGTCAAGTGTTCTCCAAAGGGACAGTCTACAATAGATTTTTTATTGTTTTAAAAGATAGATAATCCCTTTATTACCCTGTGACGGATACCCCAGCTACCCCGACTGGGTAGCTCCGCCAAACGGGTCCTGCTTCCTCCCTGCCGACTGCAAAGCAGCTCCCCTCCGGTAATTCTCCCACCTCTTGTCCTCCCTAGGGGCTACTAATCCCCAAAAGAGCGGAGCTCTGGGGCACATGTTTGCTGGAGCGAACAGGGGTAAAGTTAGCGGGTGTTCTGCTGTCCTGTGGCCGACCGGGAGTTCCAGGAGCCTGGACAGCTTGAGAGGGGTTAGGCGGGTGTCCGTTGTGAGGCGGACAACCGGGAGTTCCAGGAGCCCAGCCAGCCTAGGAGGGTTTTCCAGGTCATAGACCAGCTCTTTTCTAAACAAGTTTGGAACACAAAACCATGCAACCAAAAGCTTCCAGAGATTGTAGTTGCTCTGAGGAGCCCAAAACCACTGAGAAAACAACAGGGGTGAGGTTGTAGGGTGGTGGGGGGGTAGCCTTAGCCATCTGGTATCCATGACATACCCATTCCCCAATTTGCATAACCAACACAGTTATAATAATACACTTTTTACCTATGTAATTATCTTGTATCTAAGCCTCTTCTGACAACCCCTGATCACATGACTTTTTATTTATTATCTATTGACTTTCATTTAGTACAGTCCTTGTGCGTGAGCACAATGTTATCTTTATGGCCCACATGAACTAGAATACAAAAGCATGTGATAAAAGGCTGTCTGCAGTAGCTTAGAAACAGGCAGACATTTAGAGGATTAAATGTTATAAAGTATATTATTATAACAATGTTGGTTGTGCAAAGCTGGGGAATGGGTAGTAAAGGTGTTATCTATTTTTTAAAACAATAACAATTTTAGTGTAGACTGTCCCTTTAACTTGTAAACTCACAAGCCCACTTGGCTTGAGAATATGTGATCAGGTTTGCGCGCAAGTAGGGCTCTTCTAGCAGAGTTAACGCTCGAGCGGGAGCATTAAATATCACTCCACTTGTAATCTGGCCATTAATTCTTTATTCTAGATTTTACACACATTTAGCCAAATAGGGCAATTTTGACAGATCTCTCAGATAATGGGGCTTTACCTTTGTAGCTAAGAATGTGTTAAAAATAGCAACCTGCTGCAGGAGAGAAAACGAAAAAGAACAGAGGAAACGAGATGAAGTAAAAAGAAAGGCGATAATAAAACTATTGATTAAAGTGTCTGAGGTGACACTGTTACAACGTGAGACATGTTCCCATCCAGGCAGAAGGCACCGAGCTGGTGTCACACGTCCAGGATGTTAAAAGAAGAGGCTGACAACTTTGTTGAAAAATTATAATTACTTTTTACACCTTTCGCTGAACGGATGGGGCATGTTACCCAATTATTTGGCTTTGCGAAATGCGGATGTAGTTTTGTTGTCTGTTAACAGAGCTATTTAACTCTGACAGAAAATGTGCTGAGCAGGAGAGCAATGTGTTATGTTTATTCTTCTGTGAGACTTTTACCTTCCTGATATTGGGACTTTTCACTTATTGCACCTTAGATTCCAAAGTGAATGTGTAAAGAAACTCTATATTTGCATAGCAGGGATATTAAGGGCCACATTATAAGTGGAGCGCACAATATCGATTTTGCAATGGCGATATTTGTACTCCACTTCGTAATACCAGCACACGTAAATGTGTGCTAGTATTATAAGTTAGGTGCAATGCATTCGCATTGCACAGAAGCTTTGCGCTCACAAGAGCGCGCTTCCATTTACTCCAATGGGAGCCTTGTTCTCGTGCTGTCAGGCACGGCATGAGAACCTAGCGCAGCAAATATAAATGTATGAATATTTACATATATATTTGTGTTTATATGTTTATATACAAATATTAACACATAAATATATATGTATATAAATATATATATATATATATATATATATATATATATATATATATATATATATAACAGGGAACACACAGTCCCCATTGACCACAATGTAAAGGCACTTTTCAGTGCTATTTTTTTCTTTCTAACAACCCACACCCACCAACTTGAATCCCCAAAAAACGGCTTTGTGCAGTTTTTAATTTTTAAAGAAAAAAGATAAAAAAAAATTAAAATAAAAACCTACCACATGCTTTATTTTGGGGGCTATTTTGAAAATTAACCAGAGGTCTGACCTCTGGTTAATTTCCGGAACACTAATTGCTACTGCCAGCTCGCGGCAGCAATAACCAGCCACTTATCGTGCGCCCCTAAACGGGCAAATTTATCCGTTTTCGGGCTTGCAATAAATTAGCACTCTAGTCCTAAATTGTTATTTCTATAAGGCAGAAAAAATGAATATGTTAAATCAAAGTAAACCTAAAAAGAAACATTGTGTTAAAAGACAGTAAACCACTTGCTTGTTTTCTTGAAAAATGAGCACTTAGGGCTCGATTTATCAAAGCTGAGGCGGACAGGGGCGCATATACGTGCACCTGTATGGCTCAGCTCGCCTCTGGCGGGGCGAATTTCCCCAGAAGAAATTACCATTGCACACGAGCACTATTTTGCGCTTGTGTGCAATCCCGCCCCCTGCCCGCGCACAGCCAATCACGCACGGGCAGGAGCTGTCAATCTCCTCAGTTGGACTAGAGCGCGGAGATTGAATTTCGCTACCTTAGAGTTGGCGAAAAGGTTAGGAAAGGAGCGATCTGATGACCACTGCTTGTTAAATACGGCGAGCAGGTTCTTGTGAGAGCTTGCAGCCGTAGGGGCTTTGATAAATCGAATCCCTCATTGTAGACCCTACCCTCAGATAAAGGGAGCAGACATGTTTTGAAATTAAGTTGCATTCTGCCACTGCTGAGCATGAGCAAAACAAACTTCCTGTCTCTCAAGCATTTTCTGAATACTAAACCAGCTCATGTTACTCTAGAAGTTTTATGACGACAAGCTATAAATGCCTTCCTGTTTGTAGGGCTGTGTCAGAGAGTAATAGACCCTGCACAAATAAAGTTGAAAAACAAGAAATAAAAGGATTTCTATTAAGTATAACCCACTGTTTAGTGCTTTTTTTAATACAACAATGAAACAGACTTTTTAACATCCCTTTAAGTAACTCACCCAAAATGCA
>NC_069507.1:60504451-60524451 GCF_027579735.1 Bombina bombina | reverse complement strand
AATGGGAAGTGAGGGAGAAAGGTTCCAGGCCCCTCTCAAAATTGTCATAAGTAACACCTAATACATTATTTTTAAAGCTTTGAAATGAAGACTTTAAATGCTAAACAGCATTATAAACCTAATAAAATAATCACACAACACAGAATATATAATTAAACTAAGTTAAATGAACAAAAACATTTGCTAAACAGCATTATAAACCTTATAAAATAATCACACAACACAGACTTCACTTGCATTTTTTTGCAAACAGTTCTTTCTATGCATTCCAATCTGGACTGATTTATAGACAGGAAGATCTTGTTCCTTTATTTCAGCTTGCTTGGCTTTGCTGCAACACAAGCGGACAGCTCCACCTACTGGCTATTTTAATAAATGAACTGCTTCTCATTGCTTTTCAATAGCAGTCACATGACTGGAAAAAAAGGTTGTTATTCTGAAACGGTGTAAATTGAACCGTTGTAAATGAGGGCCACCTGTATGTGATTGTTTTACCTGTTAGTGACGCACTAACAAGCTGCTGACCAGTATGTTGACGTACTTACTGTATATTGTACTTATTAAAGGGACGTTAAATATTTTTCAGAAATTAATTACTGCATAACCAGAAGATGTACATAAAAAATATGTTTTAATAGCATATAAAACTATTGTGTTTATCTTATCTCTTTTGCTCCCCGTTAGGGACAGATAAATGAGCTCCCTGACTGATCAACCAATCAGAATACTGAATGTTGGAGGGTCTGGGGTCTGAGTTCCATGTAATGCACTCCAGTGCAAAAGCAGACAACATAAAAAAATTAAAGTACATTGCAAAGTGGTTTTGTGCGTAATTATACATTTTATGGGTAAATAATCACTGAGTTTAATGTCCTTTTAAGGTATCTTTAAATAGGAGCTTAGCTGAAGTTCATACCTAAATGATGTAGGGAATGCAGTTAAAGGGACATTTAAATCATTTTTATTTCTCAGTAATATATATTAGAATGTATTTAGATTTACTTATAGATATATTTATTTGCTTTTAAACTGAAATGAGCAGTAAGCTATCTTTTTTTTTTTGTATTTTTTTTTTTATTAAGATTTGCAATGTTTTGCTGCCAAGACTACATCCCTTACAAAAGCCTCTTTAATATTATATACTTTATCTCCATTTATGTAATCAATCACTGTGTAGTATGTCATAGCTAAACGTTTTTAATAAAATGCTGCATGCATCCACATATTAAGAGGATGTAATGTATTTAAAAATAATAATAAGCTTATGATTTGGCGTTTTTTCTCATTTTGGCTTGTGTGTGGTTTGCTGTACCGATAACATATACTATGATAAACGTCCCCTCTATTCCTGGAAGGACTCCCTTCTTTTTAGCACAAGTGTATGAGGGGGAGAGTTGTGCCTGGAAAATGTTTTACATCTGCTCCTTATCTGTGGCAGTGTCCCACAATAGAGAGAGGCCGAGTGGGTGTCAGAGATTCCTATCTAATCCTGAACTCTGGACCATTAAAGATATGTTTAGATGCTTAAATTCCTCCTTGCAGTGTTTAGTCTGATACTCTGAAACATAACCTCCAGGCACCATGTTTTACATGGAACTGGGAGGGAATAGTTATAGTTATGTTTGCAAACAACAGTAATACATTGATGCCTTGTTTGCATTGAATCATTGAGTTATTTATCTGCAGAGGGGTCTCGTTCTCTCAAGATCATGTTAAAAATAAACTGAGTCTTGTTTTCCTGGCTTTTTTTTTAGCTGATCACCAGTGGGTGATGGCCCAATACGTAGCAAATTAGAACTGCTAGAAATGCGGAAAAAACAATAATTACAGCAGCAACACTTTTGAAACACGTTTGTAAAATGGGATCTGTAAATATTAAAGAATCAGTATACTGTAAAATTGTTGTGCTTCCAATGACTTATGCCACCTAATTTTTGTATATGAAATAGTTGGTTTTGTTCTTTAAAACCATAAACCATTCAAAGGGGATGTGTTTGACGGGAAATTAGATCTTGTTTTATCACTTTCTGTACACACATGCTTCTTTATATTATCTTTGTCTGTTTACCAAACTCAATACTTAGAGAGAGCAATTAAAAAATTAACATTTTATCACTTATCTCTCCTAACCCCCAAGGGGAGTATTATTTTTTTGTGCTGGCCATGTTAACACAGCTTTTGCAGAAAATACTTAAAGGGACAGTTTACTCAAAAAAATGTCTCCCCTTAAATTTGTTCCCAATGATCCACTTTACCTGCTGGATTGTATTAAATTGTTTAGTAGCTCCTTTACCCTTATATTGGCATTTGAAATGGTTGATTTAGCCTGTGGTATCACCCCCTATTCTGAAAGTTTTTGGCCTTAGAGCCAAACTATAAATAAGCTGTGTAAACACAGCCAGCAGAAGAAATCACCCTGACTGTGGGGTATAGAAGAGATAAGGCAATGTGATGTTAATTTTCCATTGTTCTCTCTAAGTACTGGTGATTGGTTTATGGACAGATATAAGATAAAGAAGCAGGTATGTGTACACAATGTGATAAAGTAATGAGATCTGATTATACCTACAAGCTCAACCCATTTTATTAGGTTGTGGCTTCAAAACACAAAACCAGCTAATTCATATACACAAATAAGTATTAAAAAGCAAATGTCATACATTTTATACTCTGCAACTGGTGAAAAAAATAATTGGCAACACATTAAGGGAAAAACAATTTTACAGTATACTGTCTCTCTAAGTTTAGAAACTTTCCATATAGGTAGGGGATACCACAGGCAAAATCTAAAAATGCAGAAATAAAGGTAAATGATTTATATATAAACAATTTAATACACTTCAGCAGGTAAAATGGATAAAGAGGATAAAAAAATTAGGGTGCATTGCCCCTGTTTTGTTATGTTAAAGTAGTCTTGCTGGGTATAACGGCAGACGGGAAAAAGGGGTTGACGGTGGGCATTATGGGGCATTCTCAAAATGGTTAGTATTTGTCACCTAAGCAGTATACAAAAGAAAGATGTGAATCCCTGTGTGTCTTGCGGATGTGTTTCACGCGTTGGTTTCCTAAGGTTTTTAAACCTTGTTGTGATAACGTTATCCATGATAGTAGAAGTGGTTTTATTCAGCGGAAAGTTAACGGTTGTAAGACAGAAGTCCCTTCATTGATTTCACTGAGGCTGACCTCTCCGCACTATCAAGCATTTTCCAACAGTGATGTTGATGCACGTTTTTTCAGCGAGATATCGGTTTCACAAGTATGTTTTATTGATCCTATTTGCAATGTGGTTTTACAGCCTTATAAAAGGCAGTAAATTCATTTTGTTATGTACTATAAATGTGCATTTATTCTATCAAAGCTAGAGTAGTCAGCACTGTCTTCTAGTATTTTGTTTTATCCCAGAATGAAGGAATGTTGTATGAATATATCCCAGAGGTCTGTCTCACAGTGCTTTTATTTTATAACTATCATGTTCCGTTTCAGTCATGTCACATGCACTATGGTATGTTAAAGGGAAAAAAAAACAGCATATATGACTTCACCATAATACACTATACCAGTGGTTCCCAAACTTTATCGGTTCACGGCACTCTTCAAGGCCCCCCCAAGTCAAACCATAGTTTTATAATCTATATTGCATTCCTGACAGTTGCAGTGTGCAGTTGGTGACTTGGTGCGATTAGTATTAAACACAAATTACCTTTTATGAGGCTAGCAGAGCGATGTTTGGTATTGACAAATGCTGAGAAGTACCTTGTTGTCGTTGTTTTAATTTTTACCTTTCTGGTAAAGAAGTCACGAGATTTACCAACCATGTATGAATGATTGGTTTCTAAATGGCGTTTTAGCTTACTTGGAATCATGCACTCTGGAGCCAAAATATTAAAGCACACTACACACTGCGGTCTTTCTTCACCATTTACATTTGTTGATGTAAAGCCAAAATCCAAATAATTGTCATCATATTTACGATATTTCTACTTCTTCACACACCTGCCACTAGTTTGTGGTGAATCCTCTTCATTTTCAGTCCTAGTGTGCTTTATTAAAAAAAAAAGTGTCAATTTGTAAGCGGATAATAACTATGTACTCGCAGATTGTCATATTTTCATGTGATAACATTGTGCATTGTACGCATGTCACATCTGGGTGAGTACATTCGGGTCTATTCTCAAAACAATATGGTCTCATCAGTGGTCTTCTCAGTGGTGCATCATTTATGAGCACTTATACGGTTGGAAAAGATTAATATTTTATGACACCCCTGTAGGCCAGTCACGGCGCACCAGGGTGCAGTGGGCGCACATTTTAGGAACCACTGCACTATACTATAATATCAGGGCTCAAAATGTAAAGGCCTAAGCTACTAGCCAGGCCAAAATGTTACTCACCACTTTTGATCACACCCATGACCAGCTCACACCCAAAAAAAATCACCCCTCTTTGCATTTGTTAGCCTTGTGAAACACCTTATTGTGCATTATTGCTTAAGGATCAGACACTTGCCTTAAAGGGACATTGTACTTTGCATAAATGTTTTGTAGATGACCCATTTATAAAGACCATCTAGGAGTGTTTTTGTAAAAATGTATAGTTTTGCTTATTTTTCAATAATGTGCAGAATTTAAGACTGCTAACCAAGCCCCAAAGTTTGAGGTATACTGATGTATACATATTCCTGCTTGCTCCTGTTTGACTAATGGGCATTTTCATATGCAGGGGAGGGGGGGTAGTGTCTGCCCTTCCTGCACTCTCAGCCCCTTTCACGGTCCTTTCACTGGGTGTCCCACCCTTACCTCATCAACAGTGCTAAACTGAGAGCTTCTAAGTAAGTTTTTAAAAGGTTTTATACTGGATTTTTATATCCGTATCTGTGCATTTTTATTCTTTATAGTAGTGTCTATTACATACAGTTATATGAAAATGAGTGTATACTGTCCCTTTAAACACTCTATGGCAACAGTATTTGTAGTAGTGTTATTCTTTCAGTTGCTCAAGGCACGTGCACACTCCTGAGTTTACCTCATTATGCTATCATGGAAAGTAGCTAAGGTAATTTTCTTTTCTTTTTTTTTAATAGAAGAATATTGGGGGGGGTTTGTTTGCTTTTTTCATTATATATATGTATATTAGAGCTGCAACAACTAATCGGCATAATCGATTATGAAAATAGTTGTCAACGAATCTCATAATCGATTAGTTGGTTTACAATTAGTTGGTTTACAATTAGTTGGTCTGTGCACAGCACCATCTGCTTTACTCCAGTGAGCTCCTGCACTGGTTAAGCCCTTAGCCTAAAGGACATCTACAGACATTTTACTTTTCACTTTTTTAGGAAACTATAAGTTTCTTTTTAAGTTTACAACTACTCCTATTTTATTTCTGGGTTGCACGTAAAACAGGAGTCATAATTTGGATTGTTTATATTAAATCAGGTGATTTGGGACTATGCTTTGCATGATATAGTGCCGAGCTTGTTATTTACACCTAGCCCTAGATTGATGGCATTTGTTATATGAATTGATGTCACTATTACCTGTTTGCACAATTTTTAGCAGATCCCTTGCTATTGCTTATATATGTACTCCATAGATAAATGTGCAAGGCTGTGTCCTTTTACTGATATATAGTCTTTAGCCCTTTTGCCTTTTTTTTTTCTTTTTCTATTTTTAATTAATTGGAATATGTACCAAATTCAACCTCTGGAAATATATATCTGTTATTTTAAGAGTGGACTAGATATTTTTCCCCCTAACCTTATAGATGGCTGTTTACCACTGCATATAGGTATTCAAGATATTTTTATGTTAAAATTAAGTCCAGGCTTACTTTGTTGAGAGGCCCCTTGCATTGGTGGAGAACTAACAAAGATAAATATCCCACCTTGGTAAAATTGGCAAAACCCTATTTATGCATCTCAGGCACCTCAACACCATCTAAGCGCCTCTTCTCTGCTGCAGGCAATATAGCTGCAAAAAGAGGGCCAGACTCAGCCAGGAGCTTGTGGCCATGTTGAGATTTTTGCATTTAAATGCAAAGTTTCTGAAAGAGTGAATAACAGAATGTTATAAATAGTGGTAGTCTACCTGTTCCTAGTTCTACCTCTTCTCAAACAGTTTGTGGTTTTGATTTGCTTAATTATAACAATGTGCTCTGCTGCTTAAAAAAATTGGACCAACAGTTGTGTTAATGTAAAGTTTTAGTCGGAAGTTTATATTTATAACACTAAGTATGTGGACTTTATTTTAAATATAGGGAAAAAAAATAATTAATTAATTTTTTATCTGATTAGTCGATTAATCGAAAAAATAATTGGCTGATTAATCGATTATGAAAATAATCGTTAGTTGCAGCCCTAAAATGTAGTTTATTATGAAAAAGGTATTTGTTACATTACATAACAAAGGATCCTTATGATACAACCAAAGTAACCAATTTTTCACATAAGTAGAAAACAGACAAAAATAAAAATGGCACAATACAGTTTTTATTGCATTCCAAGGGAAGAAACTTAAAGGGACACCGAACCCAAATTTTTTTCTTTTGTGATTCAGAGCATGCAATTTTAGGCAACTTTGTAATTTACTCCTATTATCAATTTTTCTTTGTTCTCTTGCTATCTTTATTTAAAAAGAAGGCATCTAAGTTTTTTTTTTGGTTTAAGGACTCCGGACAGCACTTTTTTTATTGGTGGATGAATTTATCCACCAATCAGCAAGAACAACCTAGGTTGTTCACAAAAATGGGCCGGCATCTAAACTTACATGCTTGCATTTCAAATAAAGATACCAAGAAAATGAAGAAAATTTGATAATAGGAGTAAATTAGAAAGTTGCTTAAAATTGCATGCTCTATCTTAATTGATGAAAGAAAACATTTGGGTTCAGTGTCCCTTTAACAATAACAAGCAGGTGTGCACTTAAAATGCTTCATATAAGAAAGGTCTACAGTCTTACCAGTCCCGATAGGTAATTACTCTCTTATGTAAATCCACTCCTCTGAGTTGCAAATTATATTCATCCCATAGAAAGATCATAGAAAATTATCCAATTTTCTATGCTAATAGTTAAGGGGCATCTATTTTTTTCCAGTATTTTTGGAATCAACTATTTTGGACAGTTTATTAATTATTGTTATTTTATTTGAAACATGGCAACTAATTTCCACGCTTAACCCTTTGACTGCTATAGAGATGTGCCAGCTTAGGGGTTAATAAGCAATACAGACAAAGGGGTAGAGTGTTAGCAAGTTTTCCAGTTCTCAGCTTATATAAAGTCTTATTTGCTCTTCTTTGTTTTTTAATCATTGGGTTTTTTTTGTTGTTTTTTTAGGGTTTCTTTCTTACTGTCTCTCCGGAATCCATCCTGAAAGTATCAACTCAGTCTTCGGAACATAACAAGATCTTTAGCCTGAATCTGTCTGCTCCCTTTATCAGCCAGTTCTACAAAGAGCCACTCATGAAAGTTATGCCCTATGTGGATATCTTATTCGGAAACGAGACGGTGAGATTGCTACAGATTTAAATTTCATTTTTTATATCACATAATGTTTGGCACTAGTATGGGATATTTTTAGGGTTTGGCTTAGTAGAACAATTTTTGGCAAATTACTTGACATTTTGAAACTAAAAGTATTCGAAACTTAAAGGAACACGAAACCCAACATTTTTTTTAAACAACCTTCTGATTTGCTACATTCTTTTGGTATCCTTAGCTGAAAAGCATATCTAGGTAGGCTCAGGAGCAGAAATGTATTAATGTGAGCTTAGCTGTTGATTGTTGGGTGCACATAAATGTCTCATCATTGGTTCAACAGATGTGTTCCGCTAGCTCAAAGTAGTATATAGCTGCTGTTTCAACAAAGGATAACAAGAAAATTAAGCACATTTGGAAAGTTTAAAATCACATACTCTATCTGAATTAAATGAAGCAACATTTTGAGTTTCATGTCCCTTTAAAGGGATGTTCAGCTCAGAAATGTTCTGTTCAGTATGGAAAGAGCAGTAGTTAAATATGTTAACACTTCTTTCTTTCATTAAAAAAAAATATTTGTGTATTGAAACAAAAAGGCGCTAAAGGGACATACTGCTCACAAGCTGATAAGAAACAGCTTCATTGGTTGACAGGTATAGGCCTCTACATACATCAACCCAAAAAGTTGTTTTATTCAGGATAGGAAAGTCCATTTTTCATAATAAAATTAATTGCAAGTACCAAAAAAATACTGTAATATGTTTTAGAATCACCTCAGCGTAGAAAAAATGTCCCCTTTTAAATCATATTTTTCTTCTGTTATGTGCGATCAGTCCACGGGTCATCATTACTTCTGGGATATAACTCCTCCCCAACAGGAAATGCAAGAGGATTCACCCAGCAGAGCTGATATAGCTCCTCCCCTCTACGTCAGTCCCAGTCATTCTCTTGCACCCAACGACTAGATAGGATGTGTGAGAGGACTATGGTGATTATACTTAGTTTTTATGACTTCAATCAAAAGTTTGTTATTTTACAATAGCACCGGAGCGTGTTATTACTTCTCTGGCAGAGTTTGAAGAAGAATCTACCAGAGTTTTCTACTATGATTTTAACCGGAGTAGTTAAGATCATATTGCTGTTCTCGGCCATCTGAGGGAGGTAAAGACTTCAGATCAGGGGACAGCGGGCAGATGAATCTGCATTGAGGTATGTAGCAGTTTTTATTTTCTGAATGGAATTGATGAAAAAATCCTGCTATACCATTATAATGACATGTATGTATACACTTCAGTATTCTGGGAATGGTTTTTCACCGGAACTACTCTGTTAAAGGTTACTAATCCTTTTAATAAATATTGTCATGTTAAACGTTTTTGCTGGAATGTAGAATCGTTTACATTGCTGAGGTACTGAGTAAATAAATGTTTTGGGCATTATTTTCCACTTGGCAATTGTCTGCTTTAAATTGTGACAGTTTCGTTTCTCCTCACTGTTGTGTGTGAGAGGGAGGGGCCGTTTTTGGCGCTCTTTTGCTACGCATCAAAAAAAAGAAAAAAATTCCAGTCAGCTACTATTATATTTCCTGCATGATCCGGTTCACTGACAGATCTCAGGGGTCTTCAAACTTCTTTGAAGGGAGGTACATTCTCTCAGCAGAGCTGTGAGAATTTTTATTGACTGTGAATAAAAACGTTACTCTGTAATTTTTTATGTCAAAATTAGTTATTTACTAATGGGAACAAACCTTTGCTAAAAGTTGTGTTATTTTAAACTTGATGCTTTAACTGTTTTTTCAGTTCATTATCTCAACTGTCATTTAATCGTTTAAGTACCTCTTTGAGGCACAGTACGTTTTTGCTAAAAAAGATTATAACCAGGTTGCAAGTTATTGCTAGTGTGTTAAACATGTCTGACTCAGAGGAAAATATCTGTGTCATTTGTTCCTATGCCAAGGTGGAGCCCAATAGAAATTTATGTACTAACTGTATTGATGCTACTTTAAATAAAAGTCAATCTGTACAATGTGAACAAATTTCACCAAACTGCGAGGGGAGAGTTATGCCGACTAACTCGCCTCACGCGGCAGTACCTGCATCTCCCGCCCGGGAGGTGCGTGATATTATGGCGCCTAATACATCTGGGCGGCCATTACAGATAACATTACATGATATGGCTACTGTTATGACTGAAGTTTTGTCTAAATTACCAGAACTAAGAGGCAAGCGTGATCACTCTGGGGTGAGAACAGAGTGCGCTGACAATACTAGGGCCATGTCTGATACTGCGTCACAGCTTGCAGAGCATGAGGACGGAGAGCTTCATTCTGTGGGTGACGGTTCTGATCCAAACAGATTGGATTCAGATATTTCAAATTTTAAATTTAAATTGGAGAACCTCCGTGCATTACTAGGGGAGGTCTTAGCAGCTCTCAATGATTGTAACACCATTGCAATACCAGAGAAACTGTGTAGGTTGGATAAATACTTTGCGGTACCGGCGAGTACTGACGTTTTTCCTATACCTAAGAGATTAACTGAAATTGTTACTAAGGAGTGGGATAGACCCGGTGTGCCGTTCTCACCCCCTCCAATATTTAGAAAGATGTTTCCAATAGACGCCACTACTCGGGACTTATGGCAAACGGTCCCTAAGGTGGAGGGAGCAGTTTCTACTTTAGCTAAGCGTACCACTATCCCGGTGGAGGATAGCTGTGCTTTTTCAGATCCAATGGATAAAAAATTAGAGGGTTACCTTAAGAAAATGTTTGTTCAACAAGGTTTTATATTACAACCCCTTGCATGTATCGCGCCGATTACGGCTGCGGCAGCATTTTGGATTGAGTCTCTGGAAGAGAACCTTAGTTCATCTACGCTAGACGATATTATGGACAGGCTTAGAGTCCTTAAACTAGCCAATTCATTCATTTCGGAGGCCGTAGTACATTTAACCAAACTTACGGCTAAGAACTCTGGATTCGCCATACAGGCACGTAGAGCACTGTGGCTAAAATCCTGGTCAGCTGATGTTACTTCTAAGTCCAAATTACTTAATATACCTTTCAAGGGGCAGTCTTTATTTGGGCCCGGTTTGAAAGAAATTATCGCTGACATTACAGGAGGTAAGGGCCACGCCCTACCTCAAGACAAAGCCAAAGCTAAGGCTAGACAGTCTAATTTTCGTCCCTTTCGGAATTTCAAAACTGGAGCAGCGTCAACCTCCACTGCACCAAAACAGGAAGGAGCTGTTGCTCGTTACAGGCAAGGCTGGAAACCTAACCAGTCCTGGAATAAGGGCAAACAGGCCAGGAAACCTGCTGCTGCCCCAAAAACAGCATGAACCGAGAGCCCCCGATCCGGGACCGGATCTAGTGGGGGGCAGACTTTCTCTCTTCGCTCAAGCCTGGGCAAGAGATGTTCAGGATCCCTGGGCGCTGGAGATCATATCTCAGGGATACCTTCTAGACTTCAAATTATCTCCCCCAAAAGGGAGATTTCATCTGTCAAGGTTGTCAACAAACCAGATAAAGAAAGAAGCGTTTCTACGCTGTGTACAAGATCTGTTATTAATGGGAGTGATCCATCCAGTTCCGCGGTCGGAACAAGGACAAGGGTTCTACTCAAACCTGTTTGTGGTTCCCAAAAAAGAGGGAACTTTCAGGCCAATCTTAGATTTAAAGATTCTAAACAAATTCCTAAGAGTTCCATCGTTCAAAATGGAAACTATTCGGACAATCTTACCTATGATCCAAAAGGGTCAGTACATGACCACAGTGGATTTAAAAGATGCTTACCTTCACATACCGATTCACAAAGATCATCAACGGTATCTACGGTTTGCCTTCCTAGACAGGCACTACCAGTTTGTAGCTCTTCCATTCGGATTGGCTACGGCCCCAAGAATCTTCACAAAGGTTCTGGGTGCCCTTCTGGCGGTACTAAGACCGCGAGGGTTTTCGGTAGCTCCGTACCTAGACGACATTCTAATACAAGCTTCAAGCTTTCAAACTGCCAAGTCTCATACAGAGTTAGTTCTGGCATTTCTAAGGTCGCATGGATGGAAAGTGAACGAAAAGAAAAGTTCTCTTTTTCCTCTCACAAGAGTTCCATTCTTGGGGACTCTTATAGATTCTGTAGAAATGAAGATTTACCTGACAGAAGACAGGTTAACAAGGCTTCAGGATGCATGCCGTGTCCTTCATTCCATTCAACACCCGTCAGTGGCTCAATGCATGGAGGTGATCGGCTTAATGGTAGCGGCAATGGACATAGTACCTTTTGCACGCCTACACCTCAGACCGCTGCAATTGTGCATGCTAAGTCAGTGGAATGGGGATTACTCAGATTTGTCCCCTACCCTGAATCTGAATCAAGAGACCAGAAATTCTCTTCTATGGTGGCTTTATCGACCACACCTGTCCAGGGGGATGCCATTCAGCAGGCCAGACTGGACAATCGTAACAACAGACGCCAGCCTGCTAGGTTGGGGCGCTGTCTGGAATTCTCTGAAGACTCAGGGATTATGGAATCAGGAGGAGAGTCTCCTTCCAATAAACATTCTGGAATTGAGGGCAGTTCTCAATGCCCTTCTAGCTTGGCCCCAATTAACAACTCAAGGGTTCATCAGGTTTCAGTCGGACAATATCACGACTGTAGCTTACATCAACCATCAGGGAGGGACAAGAAGCTCCCTAGCAATGATGGAAGTATCAAAGATAATTCGCTGGGCAGAGTCTCACTCTTGCCATCTGTCAGCAATCCACATCCCGGGAGTGGAGAACTGGGAGGCGGATTTCTTGAGTCGCCAGACTTTTCATCCGGGAGAGTGGGAACTTCATCCGGAAATTTTTGCCCAAATACTTCGACGTTGGGGCAAACCAGAGATAGATCTCATGGCGTCTCGCCAGAACGCCAAACTTCCTCACTACGGGTCCAGATCCAGGGATCCGGGAGCGGTTCTGATAGATGCTTTGACAGCACCTTGGAACTTCGGGATGGCTTATGTGTTTCCACCCTTCCCGCTGCTTCCTCGATTGATTGCGAAAATCAAACAAGAGAGAGCATCTGTGATTCTAATAGCGCCTGCATGGCCACGCAGGACTTGGTATGCAGATCTAGTGGACATGTCATCCTGTCCACCTTGGTCTCTACCTCTAAGACAGGACCTTCTGATACAGGGTCCATTCAAACATCAAAATCTAACTTCTCTGAAACTGACTGCTTGGAAATTGAACGCTTGATTTTATCAAAGCGTGGTTTTTCTGAGTCGGTTATTGATACCCTGATTCAGGCTAGGAAGCCTGTTACCAGAAAGATTTACCATAAAATATGGCGCAAATACCTATACTGGTGCGAATCCAAACGTTACTCCTGGAGTAAGGTTAGGATCCCTAGGATATTGTCCTTTCTACAAGAAGGTTTAGAAAAGGGTTTATCGGCTAGTTCATTAAAGGGACAGATTTCAGCTCTGTCCATCTTGTTACACAGGCGTCTGTCAGAAAATCCAGACGTCCAGGCTTTTTGTCAAGCTTTAGCTAGGATCAAGCCTGTGTTTAAAGCCGTTGCTCCGCCATGGAGTTTAAACTTAGTTCTTAACGTTTTACAAGGTGTTCCATTTGAACCCCTTCATTCCATTGATATAAAATTTTTATCTTGGAAAGTTCTGTTTTTAATGGCTATTTCCTCGGCTCGAAGAGTCTCTGAGTTATCAGCATTACATTGTGATTCTCCTTATCTGATTTTTCACACAGATAAGGTAGTTCTGCGTACTAAACCTGGGTTCTTACCTAAGGTAGTTACTAACAGGAATATCAATCAAGAGATTGTTGTTCCATCCTTGTGTCCAAATCCTTCTTCAAAGAAGGAACGTCTTCTACACAATCTGGATGTAGTTCGTGCCCTCAAGTTCTACTTGCAGGCAACTAAAAATTTTCGCCAAACTTCTTCCCTGTTTGTCGTTTATTCTGGACAGAGGAGAGGTCAAAAAGCTTCTGCTACCTCTCTCTCTTTTTGGCTTCGTAGCATAATACGTTTAGCCTATGAGACTGCTGGACAGCAGCCTCCTGAAAGAATTACAGCTCATTCCACTAGAGCTGTGGCTTCCACTTGGGCCTTTAAGAATGAGGCCTCTGTTGAACAGATTTGCAAGGCTGCAACTTGGTCTTCGCTTCATACTTTTTCCAAATTTTACAAATTTGACACTTTTGCTTCTTCGGAGGCTATTTTTGGGAGAAAGGTTCTTCAGGCAGTGGTTCCTTCTGTATAATGAGCCTGCCTATCCCTCCCGTCATCCGTGTACTTTTGCTTTGGTATTGGTATCCCAGAAGTAATGATGACCCGTGGACTGATCGCACATAACAGAAGAAAACATAATTTATGCTTACCTGATAAATTCCTTTCTTCTGTTGTGCGATCAGTCCACGGCCCGCCCTGTTTTTTAAGGCAGGTAAATATCTTTTAAATTATACTCCAGTCACCACTTCACCCTTGGTTACTCCTTTCTCGTTGATTCTTGGTCGAATGACTGGGACTGACGTAGAGGGGAGGAGCTATATCAGCTCTGCTGGGTGAATCCTCTTGCATTTCCTGTTGGGGAGGAGTTATATCCCAGAAGTAATGATGACCCGTGGACTGATCGCACAACAGAAGAAAGGAATTTATCAGGTAAGCATAAATTATGTTTTTCCCATTCTAAAACATATCCAGGTTTGCAACAAGCAGCACTAAATTTTACTTTCAATCATGGTTTAGTGGTATGGTTGATAGAACTGATTTCTCGTTTACTCTTGGCTGAATCGCATAATGATGTATTTTATCCTAATTAGCAATCCCTCAGAGGTGGGAGTAGCAACCAGGAACACTTAAAGGGACATTCCAGCCAAAATTAAATTGCACACGGATTCTTTTCTCTTTTGAACATAATTAATATTGCAATTAACATGAATTAGCAAAAATGCTTCTACCAAAAGCTGTAGCTGTTTCAAGAAGTATGCACCGTGCACCAGCATTTTAAACACAACATTTTAAAGGAGAGCCTAAGGTGCTTGTACCATCTGGTAATGACTCAATTTGTTAATTGCTGACATGATACATGTGCCACTGGCACTCTGAGCAGCTACAGTATTTAAAATGCTGGTGCACTGAGAATATCTAGCTGTGCTTCACATGCACCTGCAAAGAAAAATATTAACTCTAAAACAGTGAACTTTTACTAGAAGCATTTTTGCCAATACATGTATATTGTAAATATGTTTCTAGTCACAGATGTAATTCATCTATGTGCATTTTAGTTTTGGCCGGAATGTCCCTTTAATGCACTTTCATAGTATAGAAAAGCAATTAAACTCTGTATTGCAAAACACAAACTTTATTTGATAGCAAATATAAAAAGAAATTCCTGAGGAGGAAAAAACTTAAGAGGATGCGCTTGGAACACAGGTTATCAAAGTGGGACCTACCACTTTATGATTGGGTTTGTACCCGTATGCATAAAAAAAAAAAAAAAAAAAAAAAAAATAAATAAATATTTTTATATAAACAGCACAGTGTTTGGTATGTGTAAAAAATTTTTTATAATTTATAATAATGACGAAAATAAATTGTGTGTAAAACAAGTGCTCAGGACAATTTGTGTATAATATTAGTGATACATTGAAATAATCAGATATCACAGATAAACAATGATATTTGTGGCGATTAGTAAAATATATAAAAAAAGTACTTATCAATGTCCCAAAAATTGCTGTGATGTAAAAAATAAGTGTCCAATCCTAATATGTGAACAGTGATGTGTTCAGGTGTTTGGCGTGCTCCTCTTGTGTCCCGCGGTGCGATGGGTCAGGGTGTCTAGAATGGAAGATAAACAAGGGGCGCCAACATAGTGTGAATCGTTCAAACAACAAATATAAAAGTGATGTGCAAAAAACTACTCACAAGGAAAGTGGCACCTTAAATGAATAAGGTGCGATAAAGCAGGCTGACATTCAAATTCCAGCAGTCAGTACGCTGGAGGTCTCACCCAGAGGACCTGTGGAATCCAGATAGGCGTCTAGAAAGTAGCACCCACGTTTTTTAGGGCCAATGGCCGGACCAGGTGAGCTGCAAGCTGATAGGTGTTCTCCTGCTGCACTCACGCCACCGAGACTTTTCTCCAAAAACGACAGTGTCAGTGTATGAAAGGTTCCGTGGTAAAAGTCCTGTTTCAAAAACAAGTGGATCGTGGAAAGAAGCAAAAATACCGGGTCGTGGTATAAAACAAACAGTATTTATTTTGCAACGCGTTTCTCAGTCTATTCCAGACCGTTTCTGGAATAGACTGAGAAACGCGTTGCAAAATAAATACTGTTTGTTTTATACCACGACCCGGTATTTTTGCTTCTTTCCACGATCCACTTGTTTTTGAAACAGGACTTTTACCACGGAACCTTTCATACACTGACACTGTCGTTTTTGGAGAAAAGTCTCGGTGGCGTGAGTGCAGCAGGAGAACACCTATCAGCTTGCAGCTCACCTGGTCCGGCCATTGGCCCTAAAAAACGTGGGTGCTACTTTCTAGACGCCTATCTGGATTCCACAGGTCCTCTGGGTGAGACCTCCAGCGTACTGACTGCTGGAATTTGAATGTCAGCCTGCTTTATCGCACCTTATTCATTTAAGGTGCCACTTTCCTTGTGAGTAGTTTTTTGCACATCACTTTTATATTTGTTGTTTGAACGATTCACACTATGTTGGCGCCCCTTGTTTATCTTCCATTTGATAGCAAAAATGATTTTGTTTTGCTGTTCAGGAGCACGTACCTTGAAAATAAATGGATATGTTTATGTTAGCTATTCAAATATAAATAACCTCCTGCATTGATTTAAGGGACAGTAAAGTCAAAATTAAACCTTCATGATTTAGAAAGAGCATGATATTTAAAAAAAACTTTCCAAATTACATTTATTATAAATTTTGCTTAGTTCTCTTGGTGTCCTTTAAAAAAAATAATCATTGGTGAGCTCAGGACTAGCAATAACAAGAATGCAGGTGCGGATGCAATACGGTAAGTGCGAATTTATTGAAAACAAAAGCAGTCCATAAAAACAGGAGTGGAAGGACTAGGTCTTACGCGTTTCGGCTATGCCTTACTCATAGACCCTAGTCCTCCACTCTCACATTAGCATATTTATAGGCTGTGCTCCAAATGCCCACCTCCCCCACACGTGTCCTTAGCCATTTGGCAGCAGTGTCTGCAACAATGTTTATAGAACCGTTATACATAATTGCAAGCAGAGCTGCCATAGTCTGTAGCATTCTGTGGCAGCAGTGTGTGTAAAGATGTATAACATTGATATAAACATTGTTACAAACACTGCTTTCAGATGGCTAAAGACACATACATGCACACCCAGGATTACTTTTTAACAAGGGATACCAAGGGAACTAAGCAAAACTGATGTTAGAAGTAAATTGAAAAGTTGTTTAAAATTCTATTTTCTATCCAATCAAGTTTAATTTTGACTTTACTGTCCCTTTTAAAGAGACATAAAACCCAAATAAATTATTTCATGATTCAAATAGAACATACAATTTTAAACGACTTTGAAATGTACTTCTATTATCAAATTGTCTTCGTTTTCTTGTTATCCTTTGTTGAAAAGCAGGAAGGTAAGTTCAGGGGTGTGCATGTGTCTGCAGCAGTTTTGCGATAATGTTCTACATTAGCAAGAGCACTAGATAGCAGCGCTATTTCCTGCCGTGTAGTTCTCCAAACATGCGCACGCTACCTATCTAGATACCTCTTCATATCTCTTCAACATTGAATAACATGAGAACGAGGCAAATTTAAAAATAGAAGTAAGTTGTAAACCTTTTTAAAATTGTATTGTCTATCTGAATCATGCAAGAATAATATGGGGTTTTATATCCCTTTAAGCAATAACTGTGTAAAAGGTCAGAGGGGGACAGTTGAAATTAGACTTTTAGAGGGATATTACATTAAATAAAATAAGCTTAATAAAATCTAGTACTGTACAAATATACTACTATTGCATAACTAAACATTTTGTCACAAAATAGCTTTACCTATATTAGGTTTCCCCTACAAACACAAGATTTCATAAGGTTACACTATAAAGCCTTCTAGAAATCGTTGGATGACTGCAAGAAAAGAAACAGATGTTCCCTTTCATTTCCTTAAATAAAGACACAATCTGCAGAATTTTAAAAAAACTTGCTGAATGAGCAGAGGGAACCTCGCACCATCAGTGATTATCAGACTGCATTATTGCACCTGAGTTAGTTCTGCAGAATCTATTTAGAATGGGAATGTTTAGGAATTCCGTGGAAAGTATCCTATTCTAAAGGCGGTGCTATAACTGATGCTGTATTTAGATATACGTCTGGTTCGCAGGTGATTTTCAGTACCATTCAGCAGGGCTGGCTCAGGATATTGTGCTGCATGGCTCCAAGATTGAAGCGACGCCCTCAACAATCTGCCCACTACAGTCTAAACCAAAGCAGTGTCTTATTAAACCCAAAAATGTAGAACATACAATTTTAAACAACTTTACCGTTTACTTCTTTTATCAAATTTGCTTCATTCTTTTGGTATCATTTGTTGAAGGTGCATGAATGCACTACTGGTTTCTAACTGAAAACATGGGTGAGCCAATGACAATCTGTGTGTGTGTATATATATATATATATATATGCAACCACTAATCAGTTGCTAAAACCTAGGTTCTTTGCTGCTTTTGAGCTTTCCTAGATAAACCTTTCAGCAAAGGACAACAAGAGAAGGAAGCAAATTAAATAATAGAAGTAAATTGGAAAGTTGTTTAAAATCACATGCTCTTTCTGAATCATGAAAAAAAAATTGGGTTCCATGTCCCTTTAAAGATGCACAAAAAGTTGTCACATATCCGGTCCCTGTTTGCATAATACTGATTAGTGTAATGTATTTAAAGGGACATTAAACTGTTGTTTCACTTTTAAACTGTGCAAAAACTGAACACATCTGCTCATCTGTGAAAATGCACTGCTCCTACCAAAGGATGCGACAATACGCGAGCTACAAGATGGCGGCTCCCAGTATAAAATACAGAACTTTACCAGCTGTTTTCTGTAATGAGTTAAAATCAGAGAATGGCTGTGGGTACAGGAGGTAATGCAATAGTATGGTGAGTTGTAACCCTGTTACTGTAGTTGTACCCAGCAATTTAATGTCCCTTTAAAGGAACATTGAAGAGTCCAGTTGTCCCGCCTGGTCCTATTATAGACCCCCCCAAAAAAATATTTGATTCAGGCAGAACATACGGTTTTAAAAAAGTTTCTAATTTACATCTATTATTAAATTTGCTTCATTCCCATGATATTCTGTTGTGAAGAGATACCTAGGTAGGCATCTGGAGCACTGCATGATAGGAAATAGTGCTGCCCTCTAGTGCTCTGCAAATGGATAACATTCTTTGCAAAATTGCTGCCATATAGTCTGGCTCCTAAGCTTTACGTCCCTGCTTTTCAATTAAAGATACCAAGACAATGAAGAAAATGTGATAATCTAAGTAAATTAGAAAGTTGTTTAAAATCACATGCTATATCTTAACCATGAAAGAAAAAAATTCAGTTTCATATCCCTTTAATTGTGGCATTATAAAAAGCTATGTTGTGAAAAATTTGACTATTGCAAAGATAATGTCACTAAGAAAAAAGGACAGAACTAATATAGTAAACTATTTATTAACCCCTTAGTGACCAGAGCACTTTTCCATTTGTTGACCGTTTGGGACCAGGGCTATTTTTACATTTCTGCGGTGTTTGTATTTAGCTGTAATTTTCCTCTTACTCATTTACTGCACCCACACATATTATATACCGTTTTTCTCGCCATTAAATGGACTTTCTAAAGATACCATTATTTTCATCATATCTTATAATTTACTATAATTTTTTTATAAAATATGAGGAAAAAATGGAAAAAAACACACTTTTTCTAACTTGACCCCCAAAATCTGTTACACATCTACAACCACTAAAAAACACCCATGCTAAATAGTTTCTAAATTTTGTCCTGAGTTTAGAAATACCCAATGTTTACATGTTCTTTGCTTTTTTTGTAAGTTATAGGGCAATAAGTACAAGTAGCACATTGCTATTTCCAAACCATGTTTTTTTTCAAAATTAGCGCTAGTTACATTAGAACACTAATATCTTTCAGGAATCTCTGAATATCCATTGACATGTATATATATTTTTTTTTTAGTAGACAACCCAAAGTATTGATCTAGGCCCATTTTGGTATATTTCATGCCACCATTTCACCGCCAAATGCGATCAAATAAAAAAAATTGTTCACTTTTTCACAAATTTTTTCACAAACTTTAGGTTTCTCACTGAAATTATTTACAAACAGCTTGTGTAATTATGGGACAAATGGTTTTAAATGCTTCTCTGGGATCCCCTTTGTTCAGAAATAGCAGACGTATATGGCTTTGACGTTGCTTTTTGGTAATTAGTAGGCTGCTAAATGCCACTGCGCACCACACGTGTA